>NW_027169114.1:125000-127500 GCF_036898095.1 Palaemon carinicauda | reverse complement strand
TTATTTCCTTTACCATAGATTATTAGAATAGAATAAATATTTCATTAAGAAACTATAATTATTAGATAGTTTTAGATTTTATTCAGTTTCTCAGAGAACTAATTAGAAATACGGACGAAATGTATTAGATATGCAAAATGTCTAATTCGATGACCATCAGAGGAGGGAGGAGACTATATTGGCGGTGAAACGAAGATAGGGTTTCATGATGATTTGAAAAAGGTATCTGATGATAATGATGATGAGTGCTGATTTGCAGAAGGCACAAGATAATTACTGGAGATGATCAATTACAAGAGAGATAAGAAAGAAGGAAATGATCGAAATATCATACATAGTGGATCAAAATTGGAAAAAAAGAGAACTTTGGGAATTTAAGGATGGAAGGATTAATTGGTAAAGAAACTTATCATATATTGGGTTATCAGTTTTAAAAATAAATTACCATCTTATAATGTTATTTGTTTTCTTATCCGTTAAATCAAAAGAGCATTTTTTTTTTACTTTATATTCTTTTTTGATATTCTATTTTTTTTCTATTAAGATTTAACTACCACCCCCACCCCGAAAAAAAAACAAAAAAACTTTGGAATCGAACATTGTGGGTCCTGTTAGCTGGCCAATGTAACAAAGGTCCGTGGAAGTGAATTATTAAAGTAACTTAGAAAAAATCATGAGAAAAATTATAGGAATGAATAGAAAATTGTTCAGCCTGAAAAAATAATAGACTAAGGATTGCTCAGCATGGAAGAATAATTATGTGAAGTTTGTTCAGCATTATACAATAATTATATAAAGATTGTTTAGCATAAAAGAATAATAATGCAAAAATTGTTTACCATAAAACAATAACTATGTAAAGATTGTTTAGTACAGAACATAATTATGAAGAATTTGTTTAGCATAAAAGAATAATTATGCAAAGATTGTTTAACATAAAACAATAAATATGTAAAGATTGTTTAGCATAGAAAATAATTATGAAAAGACTGTTTAGCATAAAAGATTAATTATGTAAAGATTGTTTAGTATAAAAGAATAATTATGTACAGATTGTTTAGCATGAAAGAATAATTATGTGAATACTGTCTAGCATAAAATAATGATTATGTAAAGATTGCTTAGCAAAAAAAAATAATTATGTAAAGATTGTTTAACCAAAAAAAAAAAACAATAATTTTGTAAACATTGTTTACCATAAAATAATAACTATGTAAAGATTGTTTAGTATAAAACAATAATTTAGTAAAGATTGTTTAGGATAAGACAATAATTATGTAAAAGTTGTTCAGCATTAAACCATAATTATGTGAAGATTGTTTAGCATAAAACAATAATTATATAAAGGTTGTTCAGTAAAAAACAATAATTATATAAATGTTGTTGAGCAAGAATCATTAATGAGGTAAAGCTTATTAGCATGAAAAAAAAATCATTATGAAAAGGTTCTTTTATCATAAAAGAATAATTATGCAAAAATGGTTTAGCATAAAACAACAATTATATAAAGACTGTTTAGCATAAAACAATAATTATGTAAAGATTGTTTCGCATAAAACGAGAACTACGTAAAGATTGTTTAGCGTAAAACAATAATTATGTAAAGATTGCTTAGCATGAAACAATAATCATGGAAAAATTGTTTACCATAAAACAATAATTATGTGAAAGTTGTTTAAAAAAAATAGAATAATTACATAAAGACTGTTTTGCACAAAATAATAATTATGTAAAGGTGTTTTAGCATAAAATAATAATTACGTAAAGATTTTTTTTGCATAAAACAATAATTATGCAAAGATTTTTTTTTTATAAAAGAATGATTAAGTCAAGATTATCTAACATAAAACAATAATTATGCAGACATTATTGATCATAAAATAATAATCATGTGAAGGTTGTTCAGCAAAAAAAAAAATAAAGAAATAAAAAAAAAAAATTGTAAATATTGTTCAGCAGAACACAATAATTATGTAAAGGATGTTTAACATGAAATAATAATTACATAAAGATTGTTTAGCATAAAACAATAACTATGTAAATATTGTTAGGCGTAAACCAATAATTATATAAAGATTGTTCAGCATAAATCAATAATTATGTAAAGGTTGATGTGTAAAAAACAATAATTATGTAATTTTTTTTTAACAAATTACAATAGTTATGTAGATATTGTTTAGCATAAAACTATGATTATGTAAAGGTTTTTTAGCATAAAATCCTAATCATATAAAGATTCTTTAGCATACAACAATAATTATGTAAAGATTGTTTGGCATAGAATAATAAATATGTAAAGTTAACAATAAAATAATGATAATAATTATGTAAAGGTTGTGTAGCATGAAACAATGATTATGTAAAGATTATTTAGCATAAAATAAATTATGTAAAGATTGTTAAGCATAAAACAATAATTATGTAAAGGTTGTTCAGCAAAAAAACATAATCATGTAAATATTGTTTAGTATAAAACAATCAAAATGTAAATTATGTAAAG
>NW_027169114.1:110000-117500 GCF_036898095.1 Palaemon carinicauda | reverse complement strand
ATCGCTAAAGAGAAAATCATGAGATGTAGGTTCCGTGTTTTCTGTGATGGAGCGAAGACAGTCGACTTCTGTACTCGCTGAGACAGGGATGGATCCGGTAGTGGTACGAATTTTAGTCGTAGTTCCAATGCCAGAGGGAACCACACGCTATTTGGTCACTTGTGGGCCACTATTGCTGCTTTCCCCTTGAAGGATCTCAGCTTATCGAGAACCTTCAAAAGGAGGTTGTGCAGAGGGAATAAATATTGGACCATCTGTTCCAGTCTAGGGATGTAGCGTCTACTGCCTCCGCTAGCGGATCCTCTATGGGGACACGTAACAATCTATTTTCTTGTTGTCTTTCGTCGCAAAGAGGTCTATCTGCAGCTCCGGGACTTGGCTCAAGATGAAGGAGAACGATCCTGCGTCAAGGGACCATTCTGACTCTATAGGTATAAACTTGGATAGAGCGTCCGCTGTCACATTGCGGAACCCTTTAATGTGAACTGCTGACAGGTGCTATTTCTTCCATTCCACCAAACAGAATATGGCCAACATCACTTGGTTGATATGAGGTGACCTCGACCCTTGTCGATTCAGGCATCTCACTACCACCTCGCTGTCTAGAACCAGTCTTATGTGGGTCGAGTGGCGAGGAGATACTTGTTTTAGTGTCAAAAGAACTGCCATGGCTTCGAGAAAGTTGATGTGAAATGACTTGAAAAGATTGGACTAAGCTCCTTGGTCTCTCTTTTGATGAGAGTGTCCTCCCCAGCCTTCCTTTGAGGCGTCTGTGTGGATAGTTACTGACGGGGAAGGAGGTTGAAGAAGTATTGATCTCTTCAATTTCTTGGCATTGGACCATGGCTTGAGAAGCATTCGCAGTCAAGTCGGTAGAGGTTCCAGGAACTGGATCACTATCTTAGAAGCTTGCATGTATTCTGTCCTGGATGCTGCCCACACCAGTCAATTGATGGACGACTGCGTTCGCGAGCTTCTTGAAAATGTTTGGGGTTATGTTTAGCCAAAAGGCATGGTTCTGAAGGAGTAAAGTTATCTATGTAACTTGAAGCCCAGATAGGAGGAGAGGTGACGATTAATTGGAACGTGCCAATAAGTGTCAGACAAGTGTATAGAAACAGCATATGCACTTTTGGGCAGTAGGGTCCTTATGCATTGAAGTGTGAGCATTCTGAACTTGTAGTTCACTATGAACTTGTTGAGTGGCGACAAGTCTAGAATGACTCTGAGTTTTTCTGAGTCCTTCCTTGGAATTTGATGGACTTAGCTTTCCGAAATACTCTTTTGTCTAAGAGCGCTCGGTTGGAAGAATTGAGGAAATTGAGGTGGAGGACTGCTCCAGCTCCAACCTAGTCTATTCTTTATTAAGCTGTGGGCCCAGGGATTGAAGGTCCAGCGATCCCTAAATAGTTGTAGTCTCCCTCCTACTGGAAGTATCTCACTTCTGCTGTTGTGGACCTGAGGCCTTGCCTCCTTGACCGCGACCTCCCTTGTATCCCCTTCCCCTTGAAGGGTATCTAGAAGAACCTCTGGCTGTTCCTCTAGCTTTCACACGAAAGGAAGACGTCTGCCTTTTGAAAGCTGGGTTAAAAACTGTCAACTATGTCGCCACTTGTTGAGGTACTAGCTGGTACTTGGTTGGAGGTTGTGCCACTATTTGAGGCACTGTGGTCACAGGAAGTTGTTGTTGTTGCTGTCGGTAGGGTTTAGCCGGCCGAGAGGATGGCCTACACCTTTTTGTCTTCTTCTTGTGTTGGGGACTCTCATCTGGAGAAGACTTTCTCTTAAAATCTAAGCCCCGCTTTTTGAGAAGGTTCCTATTATCTCTGGCGGCCTTGTCTACTACCTCTTTAACCCCTTCAGTGGGAAAGAGATCTTTACCCCAGATACGAGAGGATATCAGTGTCCTCGGTTCGTGCCTCACCGCAGCCGAGGCGAACACAAACTCTCTACAGGTTCTCCTAGCTTTAATAAAGCTATAGAGATCCTTCGCAACTGTAGCCAGAGGGGTTTTGGCCACTACCATGAACATGTCCTGGTTTTTGGGGTAACTTGCCATCGTTTCTAATGTCATTTGCAACGACATCAATGCCGCAAGTCTTTCCTTCGTCTCTTGCTCTCTGCGTAAGAGAACATCCGACAGTTTTGGAAGTTCCTCACCAAACTGACGTTCAGCAATATCAGCTTCCAGCTTCCCGACTGAGAAGGTAAGGTGAACATCTTTCCAGTCTTCTTGGTCCAAGGGTAAGGTCATAGATAACGGCTTACACTCCTCCAAGGAGGGGCATGATATCCCTTCCTCCACCACCTTTAAGGCTGCCTTATATCCCTTTTCCAAGAAGGGGAAGGCTCTGGTTGGAGAGGCCACAAAGGAGGAAAGATTCTTACACAAGCCTGGCACCTTTGAGTTCGTGAAGCAACTCTCTTTCATGGAGCCCATTAGTAACGCCTGTGCTTTACTATGGTCAAGAACTATGACCTCCTCCGGCTCCGTCTCCTCCTTTGAGGCTGGCTCCTTCCTAAGACGGACATAGCAGTCCGGATAAGAATCTTTGTTGGGCCAAAATTCCACTTCTTCCAGGGGAATTGCTCCCAACTTTTCTAATATCACAATCTTCCCGGTTGTCATTGGCATGTGTTCGGCATACCTCCAAAGATTGGTGTCCGAGCACAAAGGAAGAGATCCTTCACGTTGAGTCGCTTCTAGGGCCCACGTGATGCTGCAAGTCTACCTATCTCCAGTTTCATTGCAGCTTCCTTCTCATCATTCTTTCTTTGAATTTGTTGGATCATCTCAACAATAGAAGAAAGAGTCCTTCCCAGTTCATCTGGGATAGCAGACGATGCAGAGGGAACAGGTTCTGGGTCCGGAACCGATGTAACCGACACCTCGTCGATTTCTTCCTCTTCTACTTGAGGAGCCTGTGACAGCTCCTCCTCCTGACCTTCTCCTAGAAGGTCTTTCTCTGTAGAATCCGACACCTCCGACTTCCTATCGTCCAATTGGATGTCTTGAAGGGCGGCCGAGACTTCAGAATCTACCGGATTCGGACAATTGGTATCTCCACCTGAGGCTGAGGAATGGCTGCTTCAGCTGATGCTTTAGGGAAAAGGTATGCCCTCATCTTCTCATTTGGAAGATAGGGGGTTGAGGTGTTTTTCTGAGAACCCTTAACCCAGGTTTTCCCTGGAAGCATCCCTTGACTCCGTCGACTTAGGAATGTCAAAAGCCTCGGTAATCAGGTTAGAACATACAATACAAACCTGAGGGTCCCAATACCCGAGATCACCTCTGGAGGCTGCGCATGCTGCGTGCCTCCTGCAAAACTGATATCCACAGAAGTTCTGACTGTGGACATTGAAGAATACACTCCCGCACTTCGGATGGTCCTCCTGTGAAAAGAAGAAAAATCCATGAGTATCAAGTGGAGGCTTTTCACTTATGTTGAATCATTTAGCTTACACAGTAAAGCTATAAAAGAAAGAAGGAAAGGCACATACTTGTATATCCTGCCCAGTCAATTGTGTAACCTCCCAAAATATTAAAACTAAGGTTAATTTTATTCTAGAATAACCTAAGTAATTTCCTAAACGGAAATTTAAGGTGTAGCTCACACCTTGAAATAAAGTTTTAATATTTGGGATAGAATGAATACAGAAAGAACTCACTGTCTATATATTGTACGGTCTCAACAAAATGTTTTACAATATAACATTAAGTATGTTGGAAGAATTTCAGTGTTACAACAAACTCTGTACTGTAGTTTATTAATGCAGTGTGTACTACACTACAAATATAGTAACCACTGTACATCGCATGCTGCTGTGCTGGACAGCACGTGCCTACGTGCCCCAGCACACGCCGGCCGGCATTTACCCCCGTATAGTTCAAAGATTTACTACCTTTAACTAATAGGCGGCAGGTCACTGGTTCACAAATGTGTGCCGGCCGGCATTGATTGCCTTCCGGCAGCTGAAAACACTAACATCCGGCTGCCAGCCGCTAATCGTAGTGGCCAGCAGATTTCGGGTTGTGTTTCCACTTCTGGCAGGCAAAGGTAGCAATACCCATGACTGCCAACAGTGGCTAAGAACCAGAGAACTTCCAACTGCCTGGCTGCCGGTTGTTAAACTGGCAGCCGGGGTAGGGAAACAAAACACTAGTAAGAGAAACAGTATGGATGTCAGGTTATAAGGCGGAATTGCCATACAACCTTCCATCCAGAAAGAGTGAACTTATGGAAGGGGAGACTGTAGCATTTAGGCTTCCAAAGAATCCAGAGCCCGCCGGACTCTACCGGCAGACATGGAATGGAGACCAAGGGAGGTCTGGGGTTCACTCTGCAAAGAACAAGAGGTCTCTGCCGGCCGACACGTAATTGCCAGCCGGCAGAGAGCCAAGCCGGTCCTCCATCCTAACCTATACTAGGTACGGAAGTAGGACTGCGGCCAAAAGATAATAAAAGAAAGAGAGGTGGGGAAGGGATAAGGGTCCTATAAACTTCGTTCTAGCAAGAGACACACTCAGCAGTTAGGGAAGCTCATCCTAACCTAGAGTTGTCTATTAGGGAGGAAGACAGGCATTACTTGCTAACCTCCTCCCAACCGGAACAAAGTTAGGTGAAGTTATTTCACAGGGTAACGGAGAAAACTCATTCTCCAGCCCGAGAAAAAAAACACAGAACAGTCTGCTAGACCACTAGAGGAAGGAATCATCTCATGCAGAATCCTTCATACGTGGACTAGGGAAGCAAAGCTTCCTGTATCCGCCCCTAATCTAGCAAAGGAGACTCATTCTCTATGCTAGGAAGAAGCCGACCACAGACTTGAAACTCTGATGTTCTGCCCTAACCCAAAAAACCAGTCACTCTGGTTATCAGGTCAGGACAGACATATCCTAGTATAGTTATACCTGAATTATGATACAGATAGAACAGCTATGATTAAGCCTAAGGCTTACTCAGAGGGAGAGCGGGATTGAACTTAGCCTCCCGAGGAGAAAAGAACAATCGGGGATGTGCGAAAGTATACTACTGTACCTAGGATACTAGCCTAGGTGTGGTGAGAATCGATTACCTAATTCACCGAAACTCTCTCGTATACAATCTTGGAAAGAACATTCAACAATATCTTACATGTATAAAATATTTGCCTATAGCTTCGATAATATAACACTCGTTAAAACTTACACATGCATGAAAGTACTAGGGCCAGACGCCTAGGCTACTAAGCCTCGCGAAGGGCAAGATCAGTTACCTATATCACCGAACTAAAAACTAACGACATTATATAAGCATTCCTAGAGGAGCTAAATAGCTAGATTATTAAAGCATAACAAACCGGGAACGTCGCTTTAGCTAACTAAATGACCCATAGCTAGCGATAGCATCCAGGATGCCTCCGGTAGGCAACAGCTCTTGTTTACGTTAATATCACTTTTGATTTAATTCAAAACGACAAGAGCTTACATTTATACACAGTAAAGATAATACTCAACTTTCCAGAGGCAGAAGAAGCCGGAGAAGTCATCAAAATGTTGAATTAAATCCAAAATAACGAGAGAACACAGGGAAAACACCGAGTAGTAGAGCTACACGAAAAGTAATAAAGAGGGCGCTACCGCCTTCATCAGATACACACTGGAAACGGAATAGGAGAGATGCCTTAAGAGCGGCTCTCTTTTCATTCTCGTTTCAGATTCTTGTCACTGTAACCCCTCGAAGCGTTAATACTGGTCAGGGTGAAGATAGCTATATGACGTGTGAAGAATACGTCCTCTGATATTATGCGATATCTCTGTGAGATTATTTACGGATATTCGCTCCAAGAGTTAGAATTCTAGATACCTTAAGGTAAAATCCTCTGGGAATATCAGTGTAGTCAAATATACCCTAAGAAGCTACCTTATAGGAACTTCCATCAGGACGATAGGGCCTGAGCCCAAATATATATATATATATATATATATATATATATATATATATATATATATATATATATATATATATATATATATATATATATATATATATATATATATATATATATATATATATATATGTTACGCTCATTACTGAAAATTGCCGATTATTTAAAATCGGCAATAGAAATGTCTATTATTGAGAATGAGCAAGCGGTTTGCCAATTATATAAAATGAGCAATTTTTCTGGCCTAGTATTTAAAATCAGCAGAGTTTCAAAACTCGACAATATAATTTTGTCGAATATTGATAAATCGACTGCAATACCATATTTAATTAATGAGTGAAGAAATTTTGTGAATAGAATATGATATGTTGACACTATTTTTAACTTTTAACGTTATCGTATTCTAATCTCCTTTGTTAATGGCAGTTTGGTCATTTATAAGTAAGTTTTAGTTGCCTAATGCCTTGTTACTATCACCAACAATTGTTATCAACTTGTAAATAGGAGTGGAGGTGTGAAGTGAAACATATGGTACTCATGATAATTCTCTGGACAAATACGTATATTAGTTACGGAATTCTTTTCATTCTTTACAACAGTTCTTGGCGAATATCTAATAATCCTCATGGCTTCAGCGATGGAAGTAAAAGAAAATTCCGAGGCAGGGTTACGGACCATCGTTGAAGGAAAAGGGAAGAACGCAAGAATGTTCTCGCTTGAAAAACTGAAAGATATTATATCAAGGTTATAAAAGGATCTAGAAAGTGATGCTATCACCAATATTGATTATAACTATCGTTCAAGATATGAGATTCTTAAGGTTGGTGAAACGGAATTTTTGATAAAGAAAAGAACAGATGAGGAAAAACCTTATAATTACGGAGCAGCGTTTGATGAAGTGTATAGTGCTATAGAAAAGGCACATAAAGATGTTGGTCATGGTGGCGAGAAGAAAGCTTTATTTGAAGTTAAAAAGAAATGGACTAACATATTTTAACCTGTTTATTAACTTTTGTGTATAGTGTCATTTAAAAAAAAGAGCCGGAAGCAACCAAAGGGGCTTGTCGTGAAACCAATTAAAAGCCACTCATTTTTATCGAGGTGCCAAATTGATCTAATAAGTTTTCAGTCACTTCCTGACGGGTATTATAAATATATCCTAACTTACGTACATAATTTTACCAAATGTTTTGTGTTAAACCCCCTTAAATCTAAACGAGCAGAAAAGGTAGTTCAGACACTTCTACCTGTGTTTTTGACATTCGGTGCTCTCGCAGTACTGCAAAGTGACAACGGTAGGGAATTTGTGAATTCTGTGATATCCGAATTATCAACACTTTGGCCACAATTGCTGCTAGTGACAGGTCGGGCAAGGCATCCCCAAAGCCAAGGAGCAGTGGAGCGACTCAATGGTGTAATACAGGATAAATTGAAGATATGGATGCAAGAGAATAATTCCAAGAAATGGAGTATTGGCTTAAAAATTGTTCAGTGGCAAGTAAATATTTCGATGCATGAGACAACGAAACATACACCATTTAAGGTGACCTTTGGAGAAGAACTGTCAGTTGG
>NW_027169114.1:92500-100000 GCF_036898095.1 Palaemon carinicauda | reverse complement strand
TAGGCCAGTCACCATGGAATTCGGGGAAGTCCCGATACAGCCATCTGCTGCGACGAAGATGTTGTTGAAGGATGTGGATCCGTCAGGGCATGATACATTGAAGCCGTCCTTGTCGTATCGTATCCACGAGCCATTATTTAGTCTGCAATTGAATTCTTTATTGTCAAAGGGATAAAGCTTATCCAGACAATTTTCACTTGTATGGGAGAGAGCACCGTCTAGCACTATACCTAACTCGCATGAATCCATCAAGTTTTTACGGAATTCAAATGAGTCAGCTGTACATATTTTTCTATCCATAGCGTCTGAACAGTGAGTTAATTGATTTAAGTCTTTAATGACCGTATATGTTTCCTTGTCTGGGGAAATCAATACGTGTCCTGTCAAACTGGATATTACTGGATTTGAGTGATTCGTCATGAAAGTCGGAAATGGTGATATCCTGTAAGATTGCCAGGCATCAGAAGAATCAAAGGGAATCGTAATCCTAATCTTGTTATTATCTACGTTTACTGTAATTAGGCTGTAATAAAATTCTAACCTATGTTCGTCTAACAAAGGAACATAGCCTAGTTTATCCCTAGTGTTCTCCAGAACTAATTTTAAGTAACGTATAGGCAACAAATGGGGCGACAATACACCTTTAGTTGCTAACGTGATAGCTTCTACATAATCCTTGGATTTCTCAATGAAATGTGCAATTCTGTTATGTATGTGATCTATCTTTGAATCATAATACGTTAATGTTGCTAACAAATCCTGTACTTCCATAATTTGAACGATATTATCTGAATGTTCATTTAACAAATCCATAATTTTATTGATTGAAGCTAACTGATCTCTTAGTTCTGACATAATCAATTCATCTTTATGAGTCAAGAACTCAATTTTCTTATTTTGATTACTAATTTTAAGACGATTGGAAAGTCCTAAACCTAAACTTGCAACAGACCCAAAGATGCTTAATGCAGCATAAATGAACGGATTCCGTCTTTCTTTTTGTTCGTGTCCTACAGTCCACATCAAAAGGTCATAAGCCAAAGATCCTGTCTCTCCAGTCTTATTTTTCAAGTCATCAGATAGCATCTCTGCAACTTTTAATGTTGATCCAAGCAAACTCTTAGTAGTCAAATGAAAATGTCTCCTATGCAACTCATCCAATGATGCAGAAAACCTTGAAATGGCGGTTCTTAAGCTAGTGACATCATTCTCTTGAAGAAAAATTGCTTGCATATGCACTTCGACAATTACGTTGGTTGATGTAATAAAAATGTCTTCTTGTCTTTCAACTATATTTCCAAATTTAAAATATATATTCTTAGTCTTAGAACTCATCCCATACGAAAAAAATGTCTGAGCGAACAATATCACTCCCAACAACAAAAAATTCATCTTGGAAACCTGTAACGAGAAAAAATATATGTAATTACTCCTGTATTAAAAAGAAAACTTTTAGTCACAAAAATTAAAATTTTTCCTCACTTCTTTTTAATTTCTTATGTGAGACAATGGTACTATTCTCTCATCCGTGGGTTGGGCTACGTTTTGAATTCTAAACCTATTGGCCGTTAATGTTTCCAAAATGTTAAATGGGCCTTCAAACTTAGGTGTTAGTTTATAGTTGAGCCCTTTTCTGACATTGATTTGAATATAGATGTTATCACCCACGGTATATGTTTTAGTTGGTTTCGCTATTTTATCATGATTCCTTTTCATTATGATTTGTGATTCTTCTAAATTCTTTCGAAGGATATCATATCGACTTATACTTGCATTTATACATTCTTTTAAAGGATTTGATATATTAGTTGTAGGCGTTAATACATGGAAAGGTGTTCTAACTGGGGGTACCATACAATGCTTCATGCGGTGACATTTTAATTGATATATGATATGAATGATTCAGAGTACTCAGTGCCGCCGGTATTGCAATATCCCAGTTGGGGTCTGATCCCCCTAGTGTTACCCTCAATATATTTAATATCTTCCTATTTGCTCTTTCCACTAGCCCATTCGACTCTGGGTGATATATCATGGTATTGACCTTCTTTATGTTGAGGAATTCACACAATGAGGTAAGAAAGTGATTATTAAATTCACCACCCGAGTCTGAGATTATCATGTGTGGAATTCCATGTTTGCAAATGTAACACTCGTAAAACTTCCTAGCGCATTCAATCGCAGTTTTAGTTTTAAGCGCTATTAGTTCTGTATATCGAGTTAAAGCATCTATAATTACTAAGAGGTGCTTATTTCCTCTGTCTGACTCGTAAAATCCTGTTAACAAATCTAAATGTATTCTTTCAAAGGGTTGATTGGGAACAGGATAAGCTACTAAACTGACAGGTGTTTTCGTATGCCCTTTGTTTTCCTGACATGTGCGACAATTAGCTATGTGTCTTTTTATATCTGTAAGCATTGTATGCCAATAAAACAATGATTTGGCTTTCTGTGACATTAATGAGAACCCAGGGTGTCCATGTAATGGATTTGAATGCAACCAATTCAGGACAGTGGAAACAAGTGAGTTTGGTACTACTACCTGGTCGTTAGTTACATGTGGTGTATTGCGGGTTTTCCTTGTCACAGTCCTACACAGAATATTATCTTTGATTACATAATTCTGCTGCTTATACTTTATATATTCTTTTTCTTTATGATTGCCTTTCAAAGCATTTATAATTGTTTCTATTTTCTGATCTTTTCTTTGCTCAGTCTGTAACAATTCAGCACTCCAGCCTAAATCTTCTTGTTCAGATATTGTTTTTACAATAGGCATGGATGTTGATATATCTATTAATTCAGCTAAAGACTCCGTACAAGATGACACGGGGTTGCGTGATAATGCATCCGCAATGATATTTGCTTTCCCAGGTAAATACCCGATTCTTGCGCCAAAATCTTGAATGATTAAATGCCACCGAGTTCGTTTAGGGCTGTGATTGAAGCCTTTAAAGAACTCTGTTAGTGGTTTATGGTCAGTAAGAACCTTAACGGGATAACCGTAAATTATGAACTTAAAATGCACTAGCGAATTAACAATAGCTAGTCCTTCCTTGTCTATTACTGCATACTTTCTTTCGGAAGTTCTCAATTTTCGAGAATAGAAAGCTATCGGGAAAAACTGTTTATCATATTGCTGAAGCAATACCCCTCCTACTCCTAAGTCTGAGGCGTCTGTTGCAATGAAGAATTCCTTACCGAAGTCAGGAAATTTTAAGATAGGAGAACTACACAGTTCATCTTTCAAAGTATTAAACGCCTGTTGATGTTGCTCAGACCATATGAAATCTACGCCCTTCTTCGTAAGATCAGTTAAAGGAGCGGCTATTATTGAATAGTTGCGTATAAAACGCCTGTAATATCCACTACAACCCAGAAATTGCTGTATTCCCTTGACATTAGTAGGTATGGGAAAATTACGTATAGCCGACACCTTATCATGGACTACTTTAAGACCTTGGCTTGACACCATGAAACCCAAATATATTAATTCTGTTTTGAAAAATTCACACTTACTAATCTTTACCCTTAAGTTATGTTGTCTTAATCTCTGTAGTACTAGTTCTAACTTACGTAGATGTTCCTCTAAGGTGTTGGAAAAGATTACAAGATCATCCATATAGGCATGCAATATATCCCCTAACAAGTCTCCAAACACTATGTTAATCATTCTTGTAAATGTTATAGGAGCACAACGTAAACCAAAAGGCATCCGTAAAAATTCATAATGTCCCCTGGCTGTGCTGAAGGCTGTGTATGGGATACTATCTTCTTCTAATGATATCTGGTGAAAGCCTTTAAGTAAGTCCAAACTGGTAAAATATTTATTCTGACCTAACAAAGACAAAATATCGTCAGTACATGGCACTGGGAATCGATCAGGGATCGTTTCCTCGTTTAGACGACGAAAGTCGACGCAGATACGCCATGTTCGATCTTTTTTCGGTACAACTATTAAAGGAAAATTATAAGGGCTATTTGATTTTCTAATGACTCCTTCCTCTAACATTTTACCTACTTCATCATTTATTTCATTCTGGAATTTCATAGGGAGTCTGTACGAGGGTACATATATAATTTTCTGTTTGTCTTTTAACCTTATTTGATGCTCGATCACATCTGTTTTCCCTAAGGATCCATCCGTAGTGGAAAAGACATCTGTATATTTATTTAAAAGTTCAAAAATTTTCTGCTGAATTTCTTCGTCTTGAATGTCCTTACTGATTTTATTTTTAATAGATCGTAAAAGGGATTCATCCGCAACTGATTGAGAGTGATTGATTTCAGCAACGGTAAGAATACGATGTTTATAAACTTCTACATCCAAGATATGTTGATTTTTGTGAATTACTAAAGTGTTATTTAAATGATTACAGACTTCGATATTACATTGCTGATGTGAGCCTACTGTATAAATAGCTTGTGTGACAGACAATCCGTTAGTTTTCAAAGTATCGGAAAGGATTAATATTTCAGATCCCGGTAGTGTTTTCTTTATTTGCACTATTAAATTCGAAGGTATGTTTGGTTCGATATATTGCGTGCAAGATGATATTACGGGTGAACGAGAATTCTACTGGGTCGCGTATTTTATTTCTTTATTAGTGAGACAAGTTATTGGTTCTTCAACGTACGTTACGGTTACATTTGTCGTCTCCTTTTTATCCAAAACTGACTTTAAAGTATTAGAAGACTTATAGAATTTCCCTTTGATATACACGCCGTGCTTTGCAGGAGCTAAGATAATGTTTTGATTTCCCATAGATTACAGCTGGATACATATTAATGTTTTTCACAACAACAAATGTATCGGCAAACGTGCGATTACCGACTCTGAACTGAATATGAGTTATGCCTATGACGTTTAATTCATTATTTCCTATACCTGAAAGCCTGATTCCTGATTTTTCAATCGGAAAGTTCGAAAACAACAAATGATGCGTCTTCAAATCCATAATATTACGTGGACTACCAGAGTCAAAAAATAACGTAAAGGATTTGTGTTCTAAATTTACAGCATATAAGGTTGGCCGTAACTCATTTTGGCTTATTATTGTATGAATTCGTTGCAAATCTACGGGAGCATGCACTGTTTTACTTAATTCGGCCGTGTGTTTCATAGGAAAATCTATTGTCTCACAATTATCTGATAAAACATTAAATTGATTATTCAATACTATTGATGTTGACATAAATGACCTTGACCCAACATCACTCTCTTCCTCTCTAGAGTTAACTATGTGGTATTTGCTTTGCTCTGCACATTCTGAAAATTAGGCTGACTTTGCGAGGTCTGGTTTGACGGCCCAGGCTCAGCGATATTTGAAGAAGTGTTTGTTTGTTTCGGACTCTGAACTGCATTGACATTTTGTTGTTTCTTCTTATTGTTAAAATGAGGATTTTTCTTTTTATTTCCATATGGAACTGACTGTGGAATTGACTGTGTATTTCTAGGATATTGTTGTGTCTTACGCGTGTAACATTGACTATAAGAATGTGATCCTGTGTTGTGAACTGAACAAAATTTCGTTCTACAGTCTGCGCTTATGTGACCTTGACGTTTGCAGTTGTAACACGTCACTCCCGCTACTGGATTGTTAATTACGTTCACTGTTTGCGGTTTTGTTTCATTCTTAGCAAAAACTTGAGTTAACACGGGATCGAGATCTGGACACTTGGACATGTGTTTCTTTATCTGTTTATAGACATCCAATTCCGTACTTGCAGGCATTAACTTCTTATCAAAGCACCGCACTAAGGCTTCAGGCAACATAAGTGTCATGCAAGTTAAATACATTAATCGTAAAAAATCTTTCACGGAGATATTATCGTTAGTAACCCAAGTGGAATTACCTAAAATGTCCTGATATTCGTTAAGCCTATCAGCTATGAGAGCTGCTCTCTCAACAACATTAAGCCGATTCATAGTGGCTTGATTAAGTGTATTTCGTAACGTTAACACTACATCCAAAGCTTCCTCACCCCCATAGATCGCGCGTAACCTAACTTTGAAATCATCCCAAGTAACTGCTTCCTGAAATGAAACACCTCTTAAATACGCACTCGCATCCCCCTTAGAAAAATCTATAAAACTTTTAGCTTCTTATAATTGTACAAAAGGATCTACGATTTGTTTGGCATTTAAATGGGCATCAACGGATGAAATCCATGACTCCACATTTTGTGGCAAGAACCCGTTGACACGGCCTTGAAAAGGAAGGATTGCTGACCTGGCATTTACAAGCGTCACAATTGGAGGAGGATTAGCCTGGCCTACACCACTAGGTCCAGGGGTAGGGCTGACAGGAGGAGCCATGACTGCTGTATTCTTTTTTTTTCTATCTCTTTGACCCCTTTTAATCCTATCAAAATATCTATATGAGTACAGACGCCCACTGCGTAAACGCATATGTATAATAAAATTCCCCCAACAATGTTACTAATCCCAATACATTTCCCCCCAAGAGTTTATGAAAGAAAAAGGAATTAGCACAAAGAAAGAAAAATTCTAAATGAGAATTCGGAGTTTCTTATAACAAAGTTTAGGAATTCACTTACCCCAGTAATAATTGACTAACGACTTGTGATAACTACACTTCACTGCACAAACTGAAATGAATACAAAATCTCTGTACTTAGCTTATATATGAAGTCGAGTCGTCGTCTCTCTCTCTCTCTCTCTCTTGATGTTTTGTTAGCGATGTCTCGTTCTAGTTTCTTGTTGTTTGTAGTTCTTCCTGGATATGTCTTGCAATAGTTGAACGCCAGTCCTTGGGTTTCCTAGGATGTTGATTGAAGATTCTATTTGTATACTAACATATGTTGGTGTTAACATTTCCGTTGGACTTAGTCAAAATTGTAGATTCTTGTAGATAGTTTTGAGTTCTTGAAGATCTTTATCAGGTATTACAGCTTTTATTTTGAAGTCTTGAAGATCATTCTCTGGTTTTACAGCTTTTATGTTGAAGTCTTGAAGATATTTCTCTAATTCTTAGAGTTTAATCGCTGCCTTAGAGTTTAACCGCTGTCTTTGAGTTTAATCGCTGCCACCATTTATTGGTGTGCTACTGTCTTAAGCACACATTTGAGTATGAGTTGTTTTCAGATGTATTTGAATGGTTTACTGAACACATTTTAGTAGTTTTTAAGTTTTATTGTGAATAACAACTGAGTTAAACATCTCCATCACTGGAGGAAGCTGTGTTGGTCCACATGACCAATTCTGGTGAAGTTTAGATGTGAACTGCTAAATTACCGATATCACAAATATCGTATGCTTGCTTTTTCTTAACCAAGTGACGGAATCGGAAGACACCTGCATCCGGTGACGTCACAAACTTTCACACGAAGAGACAATGTGTTGACACTAAGAAAGAATGGCAACTTAGCATCTTACATCCTGCTTACAATTTGAGTGACCATAGCAAATCTCACGGTCAGCTCTTCCAACCAACATGACATATTACGTCATTTGTTTTAAACATGTAATATTACTAT
>NW_027169114.1:85000-90000 GCF_036898095.1 Palaemon carinicauda | reverse complement strand
ATATATTATTGAATGACAACATGGCTCAGAATCCAAAAACGCTTACAGTTCCTAAACTAAAATTCTATGCGAGTTTTCCTTTTCTCCATGAAGATTTCCTTAAGTGAAAGTTTACAGAAACTATCCCACAACACTTCCCTGTAGTGGAAGTTAAACTCATCTCTAAGAACCCTCTTACTATTGTCTCGCTTTTCCACTTCAAAGATCGATTGAGTCCTTATATGTCCTCTGGTGTTGTATACACTGTAAATATAATTCGCTCATACTGTAAGCCTGCGACCTACGTAGGATCTACCACGAGGCTGTTAAAGGTTAGAATTGATTCCCATAGAGGAGTCAGCTATCGAACAGGTTGCAGAATATCCAACCCTGAACATTCTAATATTAAGAATCATGCTAAAATGTGCAAAAAAAAAAAAAAAATATATTAACAATAAAGATTTTACCATCACTGGTCAAGTGTCAAATAACCATGACTTACCCCTTCTGGGATCCATATTTATCAAACGACTAGTTCCTTCGTTAAATACTCTAACTTCTTCCATTCAATGATATTTGTCATAGCTTTCTTAGGTTTGTTTTCTAACTCTTGTTGGCATACAGTTTCTCACTAAGCTTTTACGAGTTTGTTTCAACTACTTTGTCTGATGTATATATATTTTTTTCCTTTTAATTCTCATTTGAATTATAACCGATTTTTATTGTTTTGAATTAATTCTTAAATTGTTATGACTGTTTCTTAATTCTTTTGTATATGTTTTATTTGTAGTCATGATAATGCGAAGAGTCACGAAACGTTGGGAATAAAAATATTTTGAACTACTTTTTCACTTTCCATACTATGAAATTTATATATATGTATATATATATATATATATATATATATATATATATATATATATATATATATATATATATATATATATATATATATATATATATATATATCTATATACACACATATATATATGTATATATATATATATATATATATATATATATATATATATATATATATATATATATATATATATATATATATATATATATATATATATATATATATATATATATATATATATATATAATGGAGCCCTTTGCCGTATAACATCCTGCTTTTCCCACTAATAATAATAATAATAATAATAATAATAATAATAATAATAATAATAATAATAATAATAATAATAATAATAATAATAATATGACGCTGGTTTTCTGACACAATTAGGATGTGGGTGGAAGCAGTCTTATAAGTACTACTCCTATATCATTTTGATGTAAAGGAATTAAGGTATTAAAATTCGAGTGATATTCCTACTCATACCAAATCTTTCCTTAATAAATTTGAATACGATATTCCACTATGATTTACACTTAAAGAACGCATTTCTTCCGGTGCTCTTTTCCAGTGATTTACAAGCGTCATTGATGATATTTTGGTCACATTATTAAATAGGATTTGAAATATGCCTACGTTGCTCAACTTCTTTATTTTCTAAACATATGTTAAAATATCACAGGATTATAATAGATATATCCCTTAAGTTATTTGGCAAAAGATAAGGAGGTGTATGTTGCGGCTATGGATCTGGAGAAATCGTATGATAGAGTTGATAGGGAAGCAATGTGGAATGTGATGAGGTTATATGGAGTTGGTGGAAGAGTGTTGCAAGCAGTGAAAAGTCTCTACAAAGATAGTAAAGCATGCGTTAGGATAGGAAATGAAATGAGCGATTGGTTTACGGTGAGAGTGGGGCTGAGGCAGGGATGTGTGAGCTCTGCCGTGGTTGTTTAACTTGTATGGAGTTATAAGAGAGGTGAATGCTCTAGTGCTTGGATGAGGATTGAAACTGGTAAACGAGAATGACCATGAATGGGAGGTAAATCAGTTACTGTTTGCGGATGATACTGTACTGGTTGCAGACGCGGAAGAGAAGCTTGGCTGATTAGTGACAGAATTTTGAAGGGTGTGTGAGAGTAGGAATTTGAGAGTTAATGTGGGTATGAGAAAGGTTATGAGATGTACAAGAAGGGAAGGTGGTGCGAGGTTGAATGTCATGTTAAATGGAGAGTTACTTGAGATGCACGTCAAAGAGTGAATAAAGGATACAAAGTGTTGAGGTCAGTTAAGGGAGTAGTAAAAAATAGACGGTTGGTCATGAATGTAAAGAGAGTTCTATATGAAAAAGTGATTGTACCAAATGTGATGTATGAATCGCAGTTGTGGGGAATGAAAGTGACGGAAAGACAGAAATTGAATGTGTTTGAGATGAAGTGTCTAAGGAGTATGGCTGGCGTATCTCGAGTAGATAGTGTTAGGAACGAAGTATTGAGGGTGAGAACGGTTGTAAGGAATGAGTTAGCAGCTAGAGTGGATATGAATGTGTTGAGGTGGTTAGGCCATGTTGAGAAAATGGAAAATGGCTGTCTTCTAAAGAAGGTAATGAAAGTAAGAGTTGATGGGAGAAGTACAAGAGGAAGGCCAAGGCTTGGATGGATGGGTGGAGTGAAGGAAGCTCTGGGTGATAGAAGGAGAGATGTGAGAGAGGCAAGAGAGCGTGCTAGAAATAAGAATGAATGGTTAGCGATTGTGTTGCAGTTCCGGTAGGCTCTCTGCTTCCTCCAGTGCCGTGGCGGTAGCAGCAGTAGGGAATTAAGCGATATAAAGCTTCATCTGTGGTGGATAACGGGGGAGGGTGGGCTGTGGCACCCTAGCAGTACCAGCTGAACTCGGTTGAGTCCCTTGTCAGCCTGGGAGGAACGTAGAGAGGATAGGTTCCTTTTTTGTTTCATTTGTTTGATGTCGGCTACCACCCAAAATTGAGGGAAGTTCCTTGGTATATGTGTGTATGCATAACCATATGTAAGTTTATAACCAAGTAAAATTCTTAATCGAAATTCCTGCTTCGATTTATTCCACTACTTGATGGGTGCACAATATTGTGTTAGACCGTAACAAAATCTCAGCTAAGTATTTTCATTTTTATATTAGATCAATGATTATGTGTTAATAAACCAAATTACATTCATAATATTATTTCGAAATTAAATCTCTTGATGGATATTGACTATCCAGATAATATTTTTTTTTTATATCTTAAACAGAACGTATTACGAGAGGGATTTTATTCATAACATAATTTTCCAATTCAAACTGATAGATATATACCGTATAGAGTGTGCACTATATTATTCTTTTATATATACTTCGTAACCCTTTATCTATACCAAACAAAGAAACAGAACATGAATTATAACAAAAGGAATATACGCACATTTTAGTAGGAAGGAATATTTCGCATTACACTTCACCGAAGATTTTTCAGCTATCACACACATAAGCTCAGCAGAGCTATGCATTTAAAATGCATGATGACAGAGTGAGAGATAAGTGTTCTCACTGATGAATTAAATTAAATATTCCGTGTCACGGTAACGAGAATACTGACGCTACAAGTGCATAATATTCATCAAGGCCTTGCCAGGGAACTTCATTGAATAAAATTTATACAAAATTTGTAGGAGTCCATTTTGTTTTCACGAGTTTATGCAAAGTATAAACTGATGAGAAACAAGTTTGAAACTCATACAACTGGAATAATTTATTCTCTGACATTCTATTTTATTTCTATTTTAATTGTTGCTATACTGTTGAAAAACTTAAATAATCTGATTCATTTGTTCATAGCCTAACTGTGGAAAGAAATAGCCTTTTGTGATTAGGACAGAATTATAGATGGGTTATTTATACTTATAAAACTTCTCTTAAACTACCTAAATGATATACTAAACACCTGGATATAGGTATAAGTTGTACTATAAACACACACGCGCACACTCACACACAAATATTCACTATTAAGCATCAAAATTCTGAATCAATTTAGAGTGAGAAAATATATCAAAATATTCCAAAAGCCTCAGTATAGTTCCATCCATTACCAAATATAAGGAATAAGTGTTTGTGGCCAAACGGAGGAAGGAATACCTCGCTTTCAGGCTTAAGGACCATCGATTTATTATCTCTTGAAATTTCATCACATGGAGTAATCCATTGTTGACCGAAAGGTTGAAGTGCATAAGCTTTAACTTATTAGCTCTGCAAATATTCAGTATTAAAGGATTATTCTTGGAAACGTTGTATTTGACCATTTCAGTCCCCTAACAACAAATTTTAAAATGATTGGGAATTTACGAATACCTAAATATTTAGGTATCCCCCCAAAAAAAAGATATAAAACAGTTGGAAATTTTTGAATATTTTATTTCAGTATCTAAAAAAAATGATAAAACAATTGGACATTGGGGATTATTAATCTTTATAATATTATAAAGAAGAAAATTATAAAAGCATTGGTAATTTTAGGAATGAGACCCAAATTACAAACATACATTTAACCTAATTCAAGACTGAACTTTTATCTTATAATAGCGGCCAATATAAGTCGCTTCTATCTTGAGCTTTTAAATCTATGCTTTTCCATTCATCATCACCTACTTCACGCTTTATAGCCTTAGCCATGTAGGCCTTGGTCATCCAACTCTTTTTGTGCCTTGCAAAGCCCAGCTAAACGTTTGGTGAACTAAACACATAGAAATATATAAAAAAGAGAACGTTTCAAAATTTTTAAGAATTTTATATCTCAACTAATAATCCTTGGAAAAGGTTTTAAAATCTATATACATCTGCAAAAGATGTTAAAAGCTGTCGAACTCTTGCGTGAGCCCCTGGGATGTTCCTACTCTCCCCTAATGTGAGTCGTAAATTGGCTGAAAGATCTCTTCTTTGGTGGGGGATGTCTTTGAGGTTCGCTCGTGAAAGTGACGAAGGATTAGCTGCACCATTAGAGCCAGATGACGATCTTGTGATCATTCCTTTGATGATGAAAGTCATCCAGTCATCCACAAAAGGGTCAATATAATGAAGCATTTTGAGATTCACCCATTAGACTGTGTGTCTCTGTCTGTGTTATTTTCAGTTTCTATTAAACAATACG
>NW_027169114.1:67500-72500 GCF_036898095.1 Palaemon carinicauda | reverse complement strand
ATATTTCAGATTTAATCTCTATTCAGAAGATAAAATTAGTACACTTATCCTCTTTTCCTATGATGGGAAACTTGATAGTAGTTATCCTCTTAACCTGTCCTGCTCTAATAGCAATTAGTTATTGACTTTTTACCGTCACCAAAAGGATATCAAGAAAGGGAGAGGAAATTCCATAGAGAAAGATGTATAAAATAATCAATTTATAAAACATTTCTACTAAAGGGAGGTATCATTATACTCTTATAAGAATTATAAACATCAATTGCAACAAGAGGTATACGATGTGTTTAAATTGGAAAACATTGGTCAAATTCAATTGATAGAAACTAAGGGTGTCTATCGAAATAAGTTTCTGTTTTTATTTTTTTTTTCCAATTCTTTTATCTTAGTATTTGATAGTTTGAAAATGTAAATAAACAACTTGATAATTGAGATTGAATGAAAGGGTCATTAAGGGGACGAGCAATGTATATCACAAAAAAGTAAATGCATTGTGGGATATAATATGAAGGTTAATCAATTTCTTGTCTATGGTAATTTGTTATCCTTAAGTATTTCATTTAATTACTAAAGTATAATTCCTTCACTTTTTACTGTATCAATAAAATAAAGAAACATTTTACCATTACCACAAATATACAGTTAATAATGACACCGTAAACAGGTTTTTCTGAGAACTGATTTCGTCAAATGCAACATGAGAAAATATATTTTAACAGTTTTAACAAACTTTTTTAGCGTTTGTGAAGTTTATAAAATGAAAAGCTTACCAGATTATAAAACCAAATAAAAGGGATAGACGAATTGGCAGCATTATATGACTAAAAGATATAGTAGCGAAATAAAAGTCTTTTTCTTTATTATTAAAACAAGCTTTTGGATTCTTTAAACTTCTACAGTTTTTTCAGCATAGAAACATTTCAAAACATATCAAAATAATAATATACTTAATCAAGGAAACAATTATTGTAATCAAGAGGCTGGCGTTAGTTCTTACTTTCTTATTTATAACAAATCTAAAACGTCTGGGAAATGCAATAATATAATTTTATCGTCTTATTAAGAGGATCTATTGTTATTTCAATTGGTCTTCTCCGTTATTCATTTCCTTTCACTTTGAGATTGGATATTGACTGAATCCATTAAGCACCAATGTAAAGCATTTTCTCACCAAAAGCATTGCTATCTCATAATAACATTGTGTCTGTAATAGCAATGGATAAAATAGATTTATTATTCCTTAAAGGATGTATAAATAACCGAACTTTTCACCAGCCTCTCTCTGAAGACCTTAATGAATTCCATATTGATCGTTAAAAGCATTGCTGTTGGCTTGAACACATTATTTGCTTTGCCCCTTGTGTGGTTTTCATTTCAAATTATCTAATACTCTGATCAGTTAGATTTACTTTTGCCTTTCATTTATATATTGCAACTCTTCATTATAAATACAGCATATGAGTACACGAATCAGCACACACTTACACACACACGTGTATATATATATATATATATATATATATATATATATATATATATATATATATATATATATATATATATATATGTATATATATATACATATATATATGTATATATATATATATATATATATATATATATATATATATATATATATATATATATATACAGTATATATATATATATATATATATATATATATATATATATATATGTATATATATAAATATATATATATATATATATATATATATATATATATATATATATATATATATATATATGTGGGTGTATATATATATATATGTATGTGGGTGTATATATATATATATATATATATATATATATATATATATATATATATATATATATATATATATATATATATATATATATATATAAAGGTTCTGCTGTTAAATATCTCTATGCAACCTGTATAAACACTTGACGATTCTGACATATATCAAAAGCAACACTTTGAAAATCGAACATGGTATTAACAGGGTTCATTCACTAAGGTTTATTCGTGATAACTACTATTTATTTGCTTCAATGATTTTCTGTTATACTCTGTCCTCAAATCCCATAATTTATCCTGGAGGAGGAATTAACAAAAAAAATAAAGGAATAACACTTCTTTAAACACTAACTTTTCCCAGCATATAAAAAGAGAATGTGATAATGAATATCCGGAATGGTTCCCAATTCCCTGCATGTATAGAATATATTATAGTTATAAATTGCACGTGGTTTATATTAAAAACATAATGATAGAAGATATCTTTATTGAATAATTCATTGAAGAAATAATTCTAAGATTAAATTAAGGCTGATAATAAAATGTGTCTAAATACATTCTTCTAAAAGGGAAATAAGCTCGTATAAACTGTATGTGTTGTTAACTTCCTTATCATTAATAGGTGGGGCAAGGATATAGCTTTAAAAGTAGGTTCTTAATGACTATTACGAAAAAAATACAAAGTCCGCCGGAACAACGGGAAGATGACTTATCAGTAAGAGATCAGGACAAAGAAGACAATGTATAATGGGAACAATAAGTAATTGTTGCCATTGCTAATACAATGTTGTCATAGAAAATTAATAAGACATGAATTTTTTTGCTGATATGCAACATCTTGGCATAATGCTTGTAAGCACATAATACAATAAATAGTACATATAGGATAATGACAATAATAATGAATACTGGTACATGGTAAATGTGTCTTTTCGTGTACCTACATAAACCTCTTTCGAATCTATCCTTTATTTCAAAACTTCTAGTATAGGTAATTCTTAATCAATTAATTAGCCACTTAGAAGAAAATAAAAGATTAGCCAGACACCCAGTCTGCCTACAGAAACTTATACTCTACGGAGATAGCTGCTATCTGTTCTGTTGTAAATGATATACTGGAAACTTCTTCTTTGTCCGCATCCCTTCCCACTTCTATGTGGGATTGATGTTTCTGGCCAGCTGTCTCCATCTACCTTTGTTCTACACTTCATCACCGGTTAATCCCCTTGATCGAGGGTCATCCTTGATACAGTCCATCCAAAGCTGGAAACATTGGATGAAAATAAATGGGGTATTTTAATATTGCTTGATCTTCGTGTTGCTTTTGATACAGTTGTGCATGAATTGCTACTAAATGATCTACGTCCATGGGTATTGAAGATAAAGCTTTTGAATACCTAAAAGACTACTTGGTTAACAGAAATCACTGCGGGCAAATTTGAAACTCTTATTCATCATATGAACATCTGAAAAGAGGTGCACCACAGGGGAGTACTGAGCCCCATCTTATTTTGTATGTAATTTATTGGTCTGTCTAAAATATTACAATGGCACTGAGTGAAGCTCAAACAATTTGCAGATGGTACACAATTTTACTTCTCCTTAAATGATATAAACGACACAACTGAAAGTCTAAACCGAATTCTTACCAGTGTTAGGGAATGGATTACAATTAAACAATTGTGGTTGTTGGAAAGAAAAATGGCTTAAAGAAACTTGGGTGATATTCAAATATACATAAATGACAATTCTGCCCGATATCTAGTAAAGTTAGTGACATACGCTTATCTCTTGACTAACTTGTCTTTCAACAACTAAATAAATCATATAGTTAAACTGCTGGTTATCATCTAAGAATTATTACTTTTGTAAAAAAAAGTACCTGGATGAACATTATGTAAAGAAACTTGTCATAAACTTTGCTATTACTATGTTGGACTACTGTAACTCCACCTACTTCAATTTACCAAAAGTGCAACTTAAACAAGACTAATATAATGTGTCCCACCCCGAGGAAAGGATCACTCCTACACTAACTGATTTACGCTGGCTTCCTATCAATGCAAACTGTTTATCTAAAATGTATACACTAACCCACCAAGTACTCAGACCCAGTTTCCAAAACAGCTAATAGAGTTCCTACATATTGTGCAACCAACAGATTGCGATGGCACGAGAGTAGTTACGGATAGTTTCAAATTATTGGAACCTAGATATATGCGTACTGTATCTAGAGCCATTGAATATGCAGTCCAGAGACAATACAATAAGCTCCCACTAGACATCCGAAAGACTGAAGATAATTAGGGTTCCAAGAGGAAATTGAAGTCTTTCTTGATCTCAAATTGCTTCAATGGTGTGGATTTGATAATACACGAGCAATATGCGGTGTGAAATGTTGAATGCTTTCGAACGAACATGATATAATGACTGTGGAGGTCCTATAGGGGGTAAGGTTATCTTGTTGTATAGGACCAGAAAAGCAGTAACCCTTAAAGTTAAAGGAAGTAAAGTATAAAAAGGAGAGAGGCCGAGACTAATACCTGATATAATTATTTTTTTTTTAAGGTTTTCAGATTAGAAAACTTATCAAGAAATAAAAATTGTAACAAACAAACAAGCACTTGTGTGAAATTTCACATCAGAAGTAATCAAAATATTAAGAAATGATAATTGTAAATTGCCCCAATCTAAAAAAAAAAAAAATAAGAAAATACAAAAAATAAAAATGTCTTTCGAGATCTCTCTCCCTTGCAGAAACAGCAAATAATGAAGCAGAAGAAACAAATGTCTGGAGGCCTTATTTTCCCAACATTTCTGAGGCATTACTCTGCGACAATCGTATAATTTGCATACATAAAATATCTTTTATATGGGGACGTGTATATAAAGCGTCTGTCCAGAAAAAAAAAAAATGCTACGTTCTATCCATACATTATCTACACAAGGCATAGATTTTTGTGATTGTTTAAAACCAAAATTGCTTATTGTAAGGTTTGGGAAAGAACACACTAAATCATACAGAAAATCAGAGGCATTAAAATAGACCTGATCCCCTAACAAACCTACTCTCAAGCTACCGAAAAATTAGGATTTTCGATACAACCTAAATAATTCTTTTAATACAACTGAAAATTTATTTTCTACTTAACATTGTCCTTCATAATGAAATCCGTTGTTGATAAGATCACAGACATATTATGTTTCCAGAAATCCACAT
>NW_027169114.1:40000-50000 GCF_036898095.1 Palaemon carinicauda | reverse complement strand
ACCCGATTCAGCCTTGGACAGTTTTGTGCTGAAGAAGGCCAATGGGCGGGGCGAGCCTTCGACCACCTGCTCGAGTACTGCACCAATAGCGACATAGCTGGCATCGGTGGAGAGAAGGAGAGGGGCGTGTGGGATAGGAAAAGTGAGAGCCACAGCAGTTGATAGGGCCTTCTTTGCATTGCAGAAGGCTGCTTCTTGAAGGGGATCCCACTTCATGTCCTTTGGCTTGCCCTTGAGGGAGGCGTAGAGGGGAGTAAGAGTGGCGGCAATGGCTGGCAGAAAACGGTGATAATAGTTGATCATGCCCAAGAATTTCTGCAGAGCTTTGACGGTCGAGGGCGTGGGGAAATTCTGAACGGCTTCTACCTTCTCAGGGAGGGGATGGACTCCTTCAGGAGTGATACGGTGCCCTAAGAACGACACTTCGTTGGCGCCAAAGGTACACTTGTCTTACCGGACTACAGGCCGTTTTGTTGCAGGCGGTCGAGCACGATGCGCAGGTGACGGAGGTGTTCCTCTTTTGAGGAGAACACAAGTATGTCATCCATGAGGCGTTGAAACGTTGCCCCAGCATTACGAAGGCCAAAACAAGAGTAATTGAACGTGTATGGCGGTCTTGGGGATGTCTTCTGGGTTCATAGGCACCTGATAATACCCCTTCAGGAGGTTGAGCGTAGAGAAAACCTTCGCTTTGTGAAGGTAGGAGGTTACATCGGCAATGTTTGGGAGGAGGTAGTGATCCAGTTCTGTTTGCATGTTCAGGCGCCTGTAATCCCTGCACGGACGGAGGGAGCCGTCTTTCTTCAGAATGATGTGTAAGGGTGACGACCACGGGCTAGAGGCCTTTTGGCAAAGGCCCATTTTCTCCATTTCGGCGAACGTCTGTTTGGCGGCTGCCAATCGTTCTGGTGCCAGACGTCTGAATTTTGCGAAGACTGGGGTCCCGTCGTCTTGATATGGTGATAAATACCGTGCTTGGCAGGAACCGAGGGCGTTTGGCGAAGTTCTGGACATAAAACTTCCGGGTACGACGTGAGGAGGTGGGCGTAGGCATCTGTGGGTGCGCTGATGTGGAAAGCGAGGTTAGAGGGGGCGGGTTGAAGAGGTGTCGACAAGTACGAGTCTGCGTTGACCAATCATCGGTGGGCGACATCGACCAGAAGGTGGAAATGAGAGAGGAAATCCGCACCGAGGATTGGCATTGTGACGTCAGCAACGAGAAACTTCCAATTGAATTTACCGTTTCCGAACGATAATGTGAGGCTCTCATAACCGTAGGTGGGTATCGCAGATCCGTTGGCAGCTACCAAGCGGACGTTGGCAGATGTTGACAGACTACGTTGTGCCTTGAAGAGTTTCCTTGGCAAAACAGAACGACAAGCACCCGTGTCTACCAAAAATCGCACGCCCGTTCCTGCATCCTGTAAAAAGAAAAGATTAGAAACATGGGAGGCCACCGACACAATCGTTGGCCTACTTACACGTTTTTTGGCCACTGATAATCTTTGGCACATTTCTTCGCGGTTGCCCCGAATCTGAAGTGGTAGTAGCAAAACTGCGGCGGATAGGAGGTAGTAAGTGGCTGTAGAAGTCGTTCGTTGGGGCGCAAGCGATTGGTGGGTGGTGGGCGGCTTTGTCGCCGCTTCGGCATGTCACGGGGTAGGCGTGTATGTCCTACGGCATTCATGTCAGCTTCGGTTGACGTTGAATAGGCATCCTCGTCGTCAGAGGTGGAGGCGTTGATGGAGGTCTTGAAGTGGCTGTCCATAAGGGCGTCGGCTTTGGTCATCAAGTCGTTTATGGGTAAACTATCGACATCGGGTATGGCAGTGCGCACAGGTTCAGGTAAAAGGCGTATCCAAAGGGCACGGAGTATGTTCACCTCACGAGGAGAGCCGTCTGCGGCAGGTTGAAGGCGAGTGATACTGGTCATTTCCCTGAGGGCAAGCAAAGCCCTTTGGTCCCCCAACGGTTGTTGCGAGAGCTGAAAAAGCTTTGCTATATGGCGGCTGGCGACGACGAGTACTGCCGCAGAAGGTTTTGGGGTGTCTCCTTGTTCACAAAGCCAGTCGGATATTTCTGGGAAGGTGTCCTTGGGTATCGCCGCGAGAACATAATCCGCTTTGCTGGTTGAGCGAGTCACGCCCCTGATACGAAAGTGGACTTCAGCGCGTTGAAACCAAGCGAACGCTTCTCCGCTGGCGAACGGTGAAAGTTTCAATGGGGCGGCCTCAGTGCCAACTGCCGGAGTAGAGTCAGCCTCCGTCATAGTACCAACGATGGAGGGGCGAGGGAGGTGGGGGTGGAAGGCAGTGGGAGCGAGTCGACTTCCGGTGTCACCAATGTGACGGCGCCGAGTAAGGGTGTGAACTCAAAGGCACATTGGAAACGACTGAGTTATATTATTGTGGAACACTCTCCCTATATAAAAAACCTCAAGGCAACAGGACATAACAAGTTCACAAGACACACAATATTACAGAGGAAAAACCAGATAGGAATTTTCATGTTCGTTTTAGTGCGAGGGAGAAGCAAAGATACAAGCATAATTTATACAAAAGGAATTATATACAATTGTGTGAAACACGGTTGGTACAAAAACTTCTTTTCTTTTGTTGGAAGTTTGTTCGGAGTTCTGATTCGACTTCAACATTAATTTTTTAGAGAATAACTGGTTATTGAAGATATTAATGATCCAGTAATTGTATCTTTTTATTGTTTTTATTCATCTTTTCCAACCAAATGTCCCCCCTGTTAACTACCTTACGTCAAAGTATTTATTTCATAATTGTAAACACATGAACATTGGCTTAAGGGTTAAGGTATGGGAGAAAATACGAACATTGGCTTAAGGGTTAAGGTATGGGAGAAAATACGAACATTGGCTTAAAGGTTAAGGTAAGGGAGAAATCCCGACATTTTTGTCCTCTTATTACAATCGTGCCTGAGAGAACATCTGGACTGATTTGGCACCTGCTGTCGCCTGGTTTTTAGCAGTGAATACACGCCGAGTTTATTATATTATCGTTAGGGGATAGATGAGTATATGTGTGGGGCCTGTCCGATATATTCATCTTTTCTAGTTGATAGCAGTGTCCTCATCTGAGGATAGTACATACCTCTAGTTTTGATGGCTTACATGTTCTAGAGGCCATTTATTTATTTTCACAGTAGTCTTATTTAGGCTATATGGTACGGTATTGTTGCCGAGCATCCAATTTCGTATATGATTGTTGATCTTGGGTTAGGTTAAAGTAACCCACATTCTATGTCTATTATTAATGCATAGTTCATGTTAGTAGTCTCATAGTTTAGGCCTAGGGGTGTGGTTGTTAGGCTAATACCCGTGTGACTATTATCGGCCCTAAGAGGACCACGGTAGGTTACAATCAATATTTTTATTTGCATACCCATTGCAATTCTTATATAAGACTAATATGAGAATAAAGTATATATTTATAGTATCAGGCTAAAAGACTGATGAGCCTATTAGCCTTGTATCAACCTTTCCTTTGCAAAGTAACCTACAATTAATCCTCCATTTTATTACATTGTTATGTATTGCTTTGATTTTCCCTTTGAGGACTGTAATGGGTGGGATTTCTTTCTATTTTGTCAATATGTAATATATGCCAAATTTATATAAGTTTTATTTGCATGATGCTTTGTGGTATGTTTTGTTCTTTCAGGAACGGTTACTTACGTGGGTTTTCCTGAAGGATACATGTAGATATATTTACTCCTATTATGACACGTGAAAATTATTCGATTGGTCTTCTCAGCATTGTAAGGTATGTGAAAGAGACACTTGTTGATTTGCCTCACCTCCTTTTACTAGTTGCCTAATGGAAATGTTATCCTCCGTCTTATCCGAGTAACATTAATTATTTTAATTTTATTGTGTAGTTGAATTATCCAAATTTCGTCCACAGTAAGATTAAAAATGGTCCTTCAAACCGGATAATATGGTTGATTACTTAAGTTTTTTTTTCTTTTCTTTTTTTTGTAACCCTCTCTATTATTGGCAATCATCATGTCACTTTCACTTACTTCAATATTATATATTTATTTTCATTGAATTTTTGACTACCTAACCTAATTCTGGTTAGATATTTATTATATGTTTATTGTGCAAAATTTGCTATAGATATGACAATGGAGGCTGAATACAGGTCACTGGCCAGTTTGCGTGGTCACATCGCGTGAGGTCTAAAGTATATGACCGATGCCCTAACCAGTGATGCAGGAGTTTGCTATTTAGAACTTCAAAGTGCTTCTTTAGAGAAAAGGTGGAACAGTTACGAATCTCAATGGGACATATTTGTTGATAAATATATTGATGAAAGTTGTCATGACGAGAGGGAGGCTAGACATATTGAAATCCAAGATAAATATCATGAGATTCAACTTAAGCTGTCATTGTATATGAAACTAATTCTTTGATTAAGGTAAAGTTGGCTGAAATAGAATTGAAAGAGTTTCCAGGAAACCCTCTAGATTGGACTAGATTTTGCAATCAAATTACTACATCTATTCATTTAAAGAAGGACATAGATGATGTTACTAAATATGTATATCTAACCCAATGTATTAAGGGCAATGCTCAAAAGCTACTTGCATGTTTTAAGGGTGAAGCTTTTGATTATGGTGATGCCATTAAGGCGCCAACTGAAATGTATGTTGATCCAAAGAAGATAAGGCAAACTTTACTTAGGTCTTTGATTAATTTAGGGAAGCCTAAATACGTTAGAAGTGAAATCTTTGATTTTAAGGTTGATTTAGAGAACTTACTTATGCAAATAGGTCATGATTCTGGGATTGATGTGTCGTCAAATGAGATGATATTGAGGGAACTTATTGTGTTAAAACTACCAAAAGAGGTAGATTTTATGTTTGGTCTTTATAAAATCATGTACTTTAGTATAAGTCAGATAAAGGAAGGTCTTCAACACTTATTAAATTTTATGGAACATGAAAATAAAGGGAATGCTAATAAGGGAACACCAGAAGTCAATAAAATTTGTTTCCAGTCACCAGCAAAAAATTCATCTCCATTTAAGGGTTCAAATACTGTAGGTACTTACACTACACTTGGTAATTATTCTTGTATATATTGTGGGGGAAAACATAGACCCTTTGACTCTACGATTTATAGATCTCTAAATGCTAGGAGGGAAAGGTTGAAGGTATTGAATCGATGTATTAAATGTACTAAGGTACATCAGTCAACTGAGTCTGCCACCTTTCTTAATATGTGTCCTCGTTGTAGAAAAGGGAAACATCATTCTTTCCTTTGTATTAGTTCTCAAGGTTTAGTTGGTACTTCAAATATTGGTAAGTCCACAGTAACTAGTGAGGATATTAACAGTGATAAATTGAAGGGCAACCCTGTAACTACGAATCAAGTGATGTCTATAATTCATAAACAGTCTTCTCATGAAAACTATAGTGTAGCTCTTCCTACTGCAATGATAATTGTTAGATCAAAATATGATCAGTTAATCTCAGTTAGGTGCCTCTTTGATAGTGGAAGTCAACGTTCCTTCATTCATTAAGATTTGGCCAATAAGTTAAGCCTCAGAACCGTTTCTACTGTAAATATGATTTTGAATAGTTTTGATGTTATGGGTGATTCCAGGGATTATGAGATTGTTAACCCTGTAGTTTCTTTGGGAAATAGGAAAAAGAGAGTAACGCTGATTGTTGTGAAGGATATGCCAGAAGCGATAATAACTCCTGGCCTTTGTGACACGATGAGAGATCTTGATAGGATAGGTTATCATCTTGCAGAGAGCGATATAAAATCGGATAGGATTGACAATATAAAGATGATCATAGGTGCAGATTTCCTGGGAAATTATTTATCAGGTATGAGACAAGTGAATAATGTAGATTTACTTGAATCTCCAGATGGCTATTTAATTTATGGCCTCATTCCACATAGAGGTACGGATCATATTCATTGTAATAGTGCCCTTGTTGCTAGAGTAAGTGTCGAGTTAGGAGAAAGTCCTCCATTGTTGGTTGATCCTCGCACAATAACCTCTGCCATAGTTAATGATACTCTTCCTGTGCATAAATTGTGGGATCTTGAAGTAGTTGGAATCATTCCTTCACAAGTTTCGCCAAGTGATGTAAAAACTATTTCAAAACATGAAACAACTGTTTTGCATAGAAATGGAAGATACTGGGTGGAATTACGATTAAAGCATAATCATCCTTTTCTCCCAACTAATTATAATGTAGCATTAGGTCAAATGTATAATCAACTAAAAAGGTTCCAGCATCAACCAGATCTTTTGAAATGTTATGATAACATAATCAAGGAGCAATTAAAGTTGGGTTTTATTGAGGAGGTTAAAAATCCTGTAATAAGTACCAACACCCACTATCTTCCACATCATGCAGTCAGAAAGAACTCCACTACACCCCTTAGAGTGGTGTATAATTGTAGTGCAAAGCCGAGTAAATGCTCTGCATCATTGAATGATTGTCTCATGACCGGTCTGTCATTAACAGAGAAATTATTTGATTTGTTAGTTAGGTTTAGAATGAATAAATTTGCCTGCATAGCTGATACTGAGAAGGCCTTTCTGCAGATTGGATTGCAACAGCATCACTGAGGTTTTACTAGATTTTTGTGGTTAGGAGATCCATTTGACGAAAATAGTAGAGTAAAAACATATAGGTTTGAATCAGTTCTCTTTGGTGTTACTTGCAGCCCTTTTTTTATTGCAGATGACCTTACAGTATCATTTTCAAGTATTACATTCACCCTATTCAGGTGTTTTATTATCTAGTTTTTATGTGGACAATTTTCAGCACAATGCTGATAATGAACAGCAGTTAGTGGAGTTATATGATGTGGCCAATGTTGAAATGAGTAAGGCAGGAATGAATCTGAGACAATGGAACAGTAATTCAAAATTACATAAGGATTATATAACCCAGAGTATAGAGGAGACATTGGAATTTCCAATTGTGGACAAAATATTAGGTTTAAATTGGTAAATTTCAAGTGATTCATTATTTCTATATCTGTGTAAATTTGAAACATTACAGTATGTTACGAAGAGACAATTACTGTCTCTTCTTGTTTTGACCGTTTGGGTATGTGTGCCTATTTTGATTAAAGGGAAAATATTAATTCAAGAAGCATAGACAGAAAATATTGTTTGGTATGTAAAATTACTATTTTCATTTCTTGACAGATGGAATACTTTGGCTTGTGAATTATCAGAGCTCCCAACCTTCAAATTTCCTATGTGTATCTGTTGGATGGAAGATTCTTATAGACTTCATGTTTTTGTAGATGCCAGTACTACTGCCTATGGTGCAGTTTGTTTTCTCAGTAAAAACAATCAATCTGATTTTGTAGCTAGCAAGGCCAGAGTAACCCCACTGAAAACTCGTACTATATCTCAGTTAGAAATAACAGCATTACAGCTAGGTACTCAATTTGCATGCTGTATCAGAGATCTTTTTCATAATTTCTTTATTGAAGAAGTCATAATTTGGTCAGACTTAGAAGTTGCTCTCCACTGGCTTAAAAATAATAAATGTAAAATTACCTACGTTCAAAATAGAGTAGCTCAAATAAAGGGAATGGGATCCTCTTTAAAGTTTTTATATGTATCCAGCAAAGAGAACCCTGCGGATCTCCTAACAAAGGGTATTAGTATTGCTCAGTTTCGTAAAACTGGTTTATGGACCCATGGACCTTCATGGTTATCCTGTCCTGAAAAATGGCCTGAACAGAGATTTTTAGTAATGATTTGTGAAATTATTTCAGAGATTGTTCCTGAAGTGCCTATTCCTGAACCTATATTTGATTATAGTAACTACTCATCGCTTAGGAAGTTGTTGAATGTTACTAGAATTGTTTATAATTTCATTATGTGTGTTAAGTCTGGTATTAGATTAGTCGATCCTCTTGTGTATTGGATCAGATATGTTCAAGATACACATTATCCCAGAATTTTTACCTTCCTTAGGAAGGAATTAAACGGTCTTGAGCAGGATAAACTGCAATTTATTAAAGATATAGGTCTTTACTATGATGAGCCTACTGGTCTTATTCATAGTCGTGGTAGACAACACCATTCTAATTTAGACCAGAGTACCAAATTTCCTGTCTTAATACCTTCCAAGAGTCATTTAACTAATCTCTTAATTTATTTTGCTCATGAAAAATGTCTGCATGGTGGAGTTAAAGAAACTTTGCCCTATCTTCGCAGACAATATTGGATACCAAAGGTGATATCAACCATTAAGAAATTCTTAAGACATTGTGTAAATTGTAAGAAAATTGAAGGTAGGAGATTTGATTACCCTGGTCCTCCTCCACTTCCAGCTGTAAGAGTTTAATTTACACAGCCATTTTTTCATACTGGCATTGATTTTTCAGGTCCCATTACCATAACCAAAACTGAAGATGGTAAACCTCATGAATATTATAAAGTACTTTTTACATGTACTGCATCAAGACTAGTTCATTTAGAGTTAGCATATAACATGAGTGCATTAACGTTCAATATTATTTTTAGACGATTTTGTGCTATCTATTCTGCCCCTGTCATTGCGATTTTTGACAATGGTAGTAATTTCTTGCCCAATGCCAAATTTTTTTATCAATTGTTTATGGAAAGAGATGTAAAGGAATATATGGCTGTTAATAATATACAATGGAGGTTTATTGCACCCCGTGCTCCTTGGCAGGGTGGATTTTATGAACGCCTCATTGGACTAACCAAGTCCCGTCTGAAAGTGTGCTGTACAAGAAAAGAGTTGATGCAGATGAATTAGTAACTGTGTTGAAGGAAATTCAGTGTAAATTGAATAATCGTGTCTTAACTTAAATAGATGTAGAAACTCCTATAGAACCTCTTCCCCAATTCATTAATGGTGTGGTAGGATCATAAATCCTATGCCATCAGTAGTGCTAGATAGTCAAATAGATCCAAACTTTTTGGATCCTAGTGAATTCAATAAACGTTACAGCCAAGTGTCTGTTATGTGGAGAAATTAATACTTAACTGCATTACGTGAGAAACATTACGGTGGCTCACAAGCATATCAGGATAAAGCTCCACCTGTAGGGGACGTAGTTATTGTTGAACGGCCAGGTCAGCAACATGAGTGGCCTTTAGGTCGTATTGTTAAATTATATCCAGATAAAGAAAACATCATAAGAGTAGTGGATGTTCTGTACAATGGATCTATAAGTAAGCGTACCATAGACAAATTGGTTCCTTTGGAAATCCACTCACCACTTATAAACTCCACAATAGTGCAGGGTGAAGAATCAAAACCTAACGTTAGTGGTGAAACCAAACAGATTCATGAAGATAGTGTGAGTGAAGTGCGTCCTTTAAGAAAAGCAGCTTTAAAAGCTGCCAAGCTCCGTCAATATCTTATTGATAACGATCAAATTTAAAGTTTTGAATTTATTTTGCTTGTTGGGAGTGTGTGTCGAATGTTCGACTCAACAGAATCAGTTCTGCTGTTAGTGGTCGTCTGATGATGTCACATGAAAGGTCTCCATTATTTCATTTCTTGTTCTTCGATTTCCAAAATATTTAATATTTGAAATATAGATTTATTTCATTATTGAATTTTGTTATTATTGTAACAATATAAGGATGTTTCTCATTTCATTAAAATTATCAAGTTTTCCTTGAAAACATGTTTCTTTTGTTGGAAGTTGTGTTCGGAGTTCTGATTCAACTTCAGCATTAATTGTATAAAGAATAACTGGTTATTGAAGATATTAATAATACAGTTATTAAATCATTATATTGTTATTCATTATCTTTCTCCATCTAGAGATGACTCCCTGTTAACTACATTACGTCCAAGTATTTATTTCATAATTATATTAAACATACGAACATTGGCTTAAGGGTTAAGGTATGCAAGAAATCCGGACAATTTTGTCGTCTCATTACAAACGTGCCCGAGAGAACATCTCGATTTATTTGGCACCTGTTGTTGCCGGGTT
>NW_027169114.1:32500-37500 GCF_036898095.1 Palaemon carinicauda | reverse complement strand
TGCCAATTTTGGGGTAAGGGGAAACCTAATTAGAAAAAACTCCAGACTGAATGGTCAAAGAAAGATAAATGGCTTATAAAATTATTTGCTTTCGGCCTCTCTAACAGATAAAATAGACAATTTGCAATTATATTTAATAATTGGGTCACCGGAGGTCAAAAGGTCACCAAATTTGGGGTTAAGTGAAAGTTTTTGGCACTTCCATAAATGTAACCCCAGGACCAGGCAGACCAATATCTGATGACTTTTTCTGCCTTATTTCATCTCTAGAGACCTCATGAAATAGAATGATACCCATTAAGTGTACTTATTGGCCAAATCATGGAAATGAGATGTTATGTAAAACGGTCAATTTTCAAATTTGTCGTATTTTTTGCCCAAAGTCGTAAAAACTGATAAAGCTCATAACTCTTTTTATAGAGAGGCTACGGAAATTATTTTGGTGTGTTTTCCCAGGTTTTGGGGTTCCTGAGAATCCAAAAAAAATAATTCCCAATAATGTCAACTAATTACATCATGCGGAAATTCAAGATGGCCGCCACTCTGGAAGCCGTAATTTTGACTTGGCTATAACTCCTCCATGAATGCAGCAAGACAGATAGTATTTGTGTCCTCACCCAAGTTCTTGAGATCACAGCATCCAATAAAGGCAGCCTCAACAAGTATCTCAGTAAATTTAGGGAAAGTCACATAAATCAACAACAGAAATGCTTTATTTAAAGATTATGACAATCCTAAATGAAATACAATAAAACTGTATATGAATATACAATTTACTCATATGATGCAAGACCTCATTGGGAAAATTCACACTGTGTTACTTTAGACAATAGAAAAAAAAGTCAACCTATGCAAGGTATAAAGTTTGATAGACTACTTGGGTACCTTTGGGTCCACTTTAAATCAATGGAAAGGCAATTATTGAATATATCTTGTGATACAAGGGAGGTCCTTAGTCCGCCGACCCTGAAATCCACCATCTTGTTACTTGAAACTTTCTTAGTCCAAGTCAGACCCACTATCATCACTTTCATATTCATCATCAAAATTTCTATTACTTTCATTGTTTTCATCAAGGCTTTCATCATCCATCGTCTCAAGTATATCAGACATATTTGTAGGATGTGCAGTTCACTTAAACCAACAGGGTTCTAGATTTCAATCCTTCATTATCCAACTATGATCCACAGCTGGATGAGGGACCTCATGTTTGGGATAATAGGCACGTTTCCATATCGGAACCTGATAGTTCACCTCCTGATATGCTCATTAAGACACTCTTGGTGGCTGAAGAGATGAAAGATCAACATTCTTCTTTGAATCCAGCGACTGCCCACTGCACTTTAACTCGAGCATTTGGTATGGAAGCTTGTCAACCTCCTTTGTCTTAGTTTTGGCAGAATACATGGTGCAGGTGAAATCCTCAGGAGCAAGGAATATTTCATCGGTTACCTCCCATGACTCCCCTAGGCAACTGAAGACTTCTTGGTACTTTGGGCATTTCTGTAGAATTTACATCGGTTTTAACTTGACAATTCTTTTAAAATCACTGGTTATATCACATCTACTGAATGCATGCAGACCAAGGAGAGCGCCACAGCAAGTTGGTGTGAACCCTTTCGATAGTTCTGTGACATCTATGAATCGCCTTCTATTCCCAGTGTCAGTTTCAAAAAGGAGTTGCACACCTAAGTTTGGAGCATAATACAGAAGTATGAAGAATATATCACTCTCTGGACTTCGAACCCGAACAAATTTATATCCTTCATCCTTGGCATGGGTTTAATAGAGAATGACACGTGAATCAGTCTCTTCCTGGGCCGAGTCAAAAGATTAAATTTGAAATGCAGTGATCTTCTCATTGTTTGCCTTGAGTTCGTACACCTTGCCCTTACAAACTAAGAAAAGCTTCTTCTTTTCTACCTTAGGTATATTCTCTTCCGTGCACCAAACCCTCAAGAATAATTCAATGAGCTAAGTTTTATTGTTGTCATTACTCAAGAATTCTTTCCAGTTATCTGGTCGTCTTGTGTTTTCTCCACTAACCAAACGGTTTTCTCCTGAGCCAAGATTTGATCTCTCCAGGGATTTTATTGTATTGGGCTTGTAAACCGAAAGTGTTTAAATGAGCATATCAGGGGGTGAACTATAAGGTTACGATATGGAAACGTGCCTATTATCCCAAACCTGAGGTTCCTCATCCTGCTGTAGATCATAGTTGGATAATGAAGGATTGAAATCTAGAACCCTGTTGGTTCAAGGGAACTGCACTTCCTACAAGTATACAAGGTACCTAGAGGTGTTGCTACAGATGGTGGATATGATGGGCAAAAGAAGGAGAGACAGCAAGCATCGTAATACCCGTTCATCACAGATCCAGAAGAGTGAGAAAGTCGCCAGGAAGATCAAGTAATGAACGCATTCATAACAGAGAGACTGAAAAAGAATGATGACTTCTATACTCCATTGCCCAAACAGAGGCTGAAGGATTTCGCTGACATTGGCAAGAAACCACTTGTGAAAACATCAAGTAACAGAACAGTGGAGTACAAACTGCATGGGAATATCGCATTAAAGTTGTTGGTCAAGTCTCAAAACCACAAATTGGATGTCCAAGAACTTTTACGATACCCACTCATGCCTGTGCCATCATCACTTGAGACACCAGATGGGTATCTTCTGAAGACAGACAAGAGCAAGGCATTCCACCACTTAGTGAAAGACACGAATGATTCCGCTACTCCTCCTGATAAGGATACCATGAATGTAGAAGATGGAAATGCCCTGTTTCACTCAATGAAGGACATGCCAAAAACATTCAAACAGATATGTCAAAACATCTTGTCCGTCTCTACATCTGGGAAATCCAGCGGGATTTTCAGCACTGACACTTACATGCCCAATTCAATAAAATCCCCGGAGAGATCAAATCTTGGCTCAGGAGAAAACCGTTTGGTTAGTGGAGAAAACACAAGGCGACCAGATAACCGGAAAGAGTTCTTGAGTAATGACGACAATAAAACTCAGCTCATTGAATTACTCTTGAGGGTTTGGTGCACTGAGGAGAATATAACGAAGGTAGAGAAGAAGCTTATCTTACTTTGTAAGTGCAAGGCATACAAACTCAAGGCAGACAATGAGAAGATCACAGCATTTCAAATTTATTCTCTGGACTCGACCCAGGAAGAGACTGATTCACGTGTCATTCTCTATCCAACCCATGCCAAGGATGAAGGATATAAATTTGTTCGGGTTCGAAGTCCAGACTGACATATTCTTCATACTTCTGTATTATGCTCCAAACTTAGGTGTGCAACTCCTTTTTGATACTGACACTAGGCATAGAAGGCGATTCATAGATGTCACAGAAAAGGTTCACACCAACTTGCTGTGGCGCTCTCCTCGGTCTTCATGCATTCAGTAGATGCGATATAACCAGTGATTTTAAAAGAAATTTCAAGTTAAAACCGCTGCAAATTCTACAGAAATGCCCAAAGTACCAAGAAGTCTTCAGTTGCCTGGGGGAGTCGTGGGAGGTAGCCGATGAAATATTCCTTGCTCTCGAGGATTTCACCTGCACCATGTATTCTGCCAAAATTAAGACAAAGAAGGTTGACCAGCTTCCATGCTGAATGCTCAAGTTAAAGTGCAATGGGCAGTCGCTGGATTCAAAGAAGAATGTTGATCTTTCATCTCTTCAGCCACCAAGAGTGTATAAATGAGCATATCAGGAGGTGAACTATCAGGTTGCGATATGGAAACGTGCCCATTATCCCATACCTGTGGTCGCTCATCCAGCTGTGGATCATAGTTGGATAATGAAGGACTGAAATCTAGAACCCTGTTGGTTCAAGGGAACTGCATTTCCTACAAGTAAGGCTAATATACTTGAGACGATGGACGATGATGAGACATCTGATGATGAAAGCCTTGATGAAAACAATGAAAGTGATGATAGTGGGTCCGACTTGGACTAAGATAGTTTCAAGTAACAAGATGGCAGATTTTAGTGTTGAAGGACCAAGGACCTCCCTTGTATCACAAGATATTTCCAATAATTTCCTTTCCATTAATTAAAAGTGGACCCAGTGGTACCCAAGTAGACTATCAAACCTTATACCTTGCATAGGTTGACTTTTTTTCTGTTGTCCAAAGCAACAGTGTTAATTTTCCCAATAAGGTCTTGAATCATATGAGTATATTGTACATTTAAGTACAGTTTTATTGTATTTCATTAATGATTGTCATAACCTTCAAATAAAGCATTTTTCTTGTTGATTTATGTGACTTTCCCTAAATTTACTGAGAGACTTGTTGAGAATGCCTTTATTGGATGCTGTGATCTCAAAAACTTGGGTGAGGAGATGATTACTATCTCTCTTGCTGCATTCATGGAGGAGTTATAGCCTAGTCAAAATTACGGTGTCCAGAGTGGCGGCCATCTTGAATTCCCGCATGACGTAATTAGTTGACATTGTTGAGAATGCTTATTTTTGATTCTCTGACCCCCAAAACCTGGGAAAACACACCAAAATAATTTCCGTAGCCCCTCTATAAGAAGAGTTATGACCTTTATCAGTTTTTAGGATTTTGAGGCAAAAAACCACAAATTTGAAAATTGACCGTTTTACATAACATCTCATTTCCATGATTTGGCCAATAAGTACACTTAATGGGTATCATTCTATTTCATGAGGTCTCTAGAGATGAAATAAGGCAGAAAAAGTCATCAGATATTAGCCTGCCTGGTCCTGGGGTTACATTTATGGAGGTGCCTAAAATTTTCACTTAACCCCAAATTTGGTGACCTTTTGACCTCCGGTGACCTAATCATTAAACATAATTGCAAATTGTCTATTTTATCTGTTAGAGAGGCCCAACGCAAACATTTTGATATGTCATTTATCTTTCTCTGACCATTCAGTCCGGAGTTATATCTAATTAGGTTTCCCCTACCCAAAAATTGGCAGCTGCAAAATTTGATGATGATATCATCAAAT
>NW_027169114.1:12500-25000 GCF_036898095.1 Palaemon carinicauda | reverse complement strand
GAGAGAGAGAGAATAATTTCTTGGATGCAATTCCCCTAAACCAGATTTTATCATAATTTTCTGCAAACTAAATCTTGTATATACAGTTTGAAGGATTACTGTCGTAGTTGTTAACCGATCTACAGATTAGGATAAATTCCTTTTATCAGAAGAGATAAAAATATCGAAAGATGAGGTTGTAATTAAAACGCTACCATATATGATCGTAATAAATATTAGTATCACAAAATATTGAGGTGTTCCGTTACACTACTCATGCTTTTCCAAAAGATGCTCAGACGGTCAAGCAAAATCCCTTCAATCACAATGACTTCCTCTTTGGATCCGGGTTCAAATTCCACAAGAAAATTACACTTTGACCTCAGTGAAACCAAAAGTTGTTTCATTTCATACAAGGCTACATATTTCATAGTATAGTTCACAATACACATGGATGTAGATAATCATCATGTCTTCGTGGAATAAATGGATAATGTTCAACTTTATAATCTATGAAATAGCAATGGTACCTGTAAAGTTTTCACACCAATTTGTTAAAACTGTAAAATAGCTCCTATATAAAAAAAATTCAAAATGTATAATGTTCAACTTTATAATGGGTTACTAACAGCGGTACCTATACACATGTCCTATCAGTTTGTTGACAATTTTTTTTTAAAGATACGTTTGATATCAGTGGTGATAATCTCAAAGAATTAATGATATAGGAGATGTATTTCTTAATAACTTTTTTTATGGCTACATTTAAGACATAAACGAGAAATTGACAGATTGATTACGAAGAGAATCATAATGCCAGGAAAATACACAAAAGAATCCTTCACATGGAAGGCTGATGCTGGGAATAACGCCCTAAAGGTTCCCCTTTATGTATAGCAACCTTGGTTTAAGGGTTTAAAGGTTGATCATGAATGGCAGACGCAAGGGGCAGAGAAAGATCATTGACCATGCACTTCTCCATCCAGCTACGAACTAGGAGGACCAGGAAGTGGCTGTTCATAACTGAGCATGTACACCTATAAGCTCCCTCCAACTGCTTATCCTCAGCTTACAAGGATGGTGAAGTTGCAGACAGCATTAGAAACTATCAAGGTTGATCGAGAATTGAATACCCATACAGCAGATCACAGGGCATCGACGTATCCATCAAGTTTCATAGTTAATGTTATGCAAAACTCCTAATTAGAACAAACAGAAGTCCATTGCTTATTTGGCGAAAAGAAACCCTAACCTCAAATAAAAAATATTGTCCAGCCAGGCATAATGGGGTAACTGATTAGTAATTCACTGTCTTTTTAGACTTCAACATATTTACAAGATTAGCATTTTTCTGTATGGATAATTTAGAGGTATCGAAATGAACTTTATATATTAGCCTTCTAAACAAATATCAGTTAGAAAAAAAACACATTTTTAATACTAACGAATTTGTCCATTTCAGGAAAAATCCAGATTGGTTAGGAAAACCGCCTGGAAACTATCCTAATTTATTACGATGCCGAAGTCGACAGCAACCTGCTTCGTTAGCAAATGACAGTGTTACCACATAGCTTTTTTTTATTGGCAACATGAAAATATTTATGGTGTATACATTTGGACAATTCTTCATCTGGGATTACAACGTCTTGTTTCAACAAGGTCAGGTTTTATTTTTCAGATATAAAAGTAATTAACATATATATATATATATATATATATATATATATATATATATATATATATATATATATATATATATATATATACATATATATAAACATATAATACATACATACATACATACATACATATATATATATATATATATATATATATATATATATATATATATATATATATATATATATATATATATATATATATATATATATATCAATACACACACACACACATATATATATATATATATATATATATATATATATATATATATATATATATATATATATATATATATATATATATATATATATATATATATATATATATATATATATATATTGATATATTCAGTATCTAATTTCTACGAGGCATTTCCCTTTTAAAGTTTATCTATATCTGTTATATAGTTATGCGATGTTTATCAGTCTGTTTTATTTGCCACTAAGAATAAATGGACATTCTTTGCAATAAAAATTTCTTTATGATATGTCAATGACATTATATTCCTTCTCAATTCTTTAATGTACATTAGGTAATAGTGAAACTAAATTTCAACAATCATTGACTAAAATGTATTAATTGCAAAGAAACTCACCAGAATCTACTCAATGTACAAACCTTGTTAATATTTGTTTATAAAAGTAATATGCATCATGATATAGCAGAAATAATGCAAGATGCTTTGAAAGAGGAATATACGGATGGACACGGGAAATCTTGGGTCACTTCTGGTATCATCTCTTCAAGACACAAATGAAAACAATATAAGTAAATATAAATGAAATTTTCAATAAAATTATTATTATTATTATTATTATTATTATTATTATTATTATTATTATTATTATTATTATTATTATTATTATTATTAGCAATAATTAAACATGTAACCATTAATACAAAGAGATCTATTTTAAGTATTATTAATAGAATATGTCAGGCTCAGAGTTATCCAAGTGTTTTGGAACTAGCCATTATTTTGGTCTTTTTAAAACCGGGTGAGGATAAGTTTTTTGCAGCTTATGAAAGATCATGATGCCCGTTCACACCCTTACTGAACAGAGAATACCATGCGTATAGACTCCCCGACCGCTCTTGATATCTCTTCTTACGCTATCTGTTTGGTTACTTATCATACAGTATGGGTGTGAAAGGGTGCATTTCCAAGATGTGTGGTGCGCCATGAAGTCCTAGGTCCAATTGCCCATTAATCACTATAAGAGAAAAAGAGAGAAGTGATTCATCAAGTATATGTGTAGAGGCTAGTTAGCCGAATATCATTGATAATAACGCGATTGGAGTAATATCAGTTGGATCCAAAATAAAATAGAAACCTTACTATGCCTTGAATATATTGACTATCAATATTTCAATGAGAGATAATAACAATTAGAGATTGGAAAAAGACTATCACTAAACTGAAACTGTATAAAGGATTTATTATTATCAATGGTCAATGACAATTATATATACGCACACACATACACACAGACGCACACACATACACACACACACACACACACACACACACACATATATATATATATATATATATATATATATATATATATATATATATATATATATATATATATATATATTTATATATATATATATATATATATATATATATATATATATATATATATATATATATATATATATATATATATATATATATACAAATATATATATGTATATATATACACATATATCTATGTCTATAGAAATATGAATGTATATAAAGAAATATATATATATATATATATATATATATATATATATATATATATATATATATATATATATATATATATATATATATATATACATATATCTATATCTATAGAAATATGAATGTATATAAAGAAATATATATATATATATATATATATATATATATATATATATATATATATATATATATATATATATATATATATATATATATATATATATATATATATATATATATATATATATATATATATATCCCTATCTGGGTGGGGATTCCTCAACGTGGTAAAAGGAATTGTGTTTCGTCATGAACAGCAAAGCTGTCCTAGTCAGGGCCAATCATACTAGATTGGTTGGCTGTAAGGGATCAGACAAAAATCTCCTATGTCACTAATCTGAAGTGACATGCTTGGAGATAAGACTGGTCAAACCACAATCATATCTGATGCCTTTTTAGTAACAGCTACATTGTTGTTATCATACAAATATTGACAGGAGGCCTCCCTTCCAGTCACACTAAACCATGAAGTTAAGCGAGCCAATATTCACAAGCAGGTATCAAATAAAAGACGAGGCTTTACAGAGATAATGTTATTGGAGTCCTATAAAATGAGTTCCCAGTGAACAGTGGAGTATTCCAAGGGAATGTGTTGTCACCTATGTTGTTTATCCTACTCATGGATTTTGTAATACATAGAACAGTTCGAGATGGTAGAGAAGGATTAGACAGAATTGCTAACATAAAATTAGCTGACGTAGTGTATGCTGATGATGCTGTTCTTATTAACAAAAAAGGACTAGCAAAGCTTGCTTACCAGATTCCATGAAATATCATATGAATTTGGGCTCAAGACAAGTAGAAGAAAGACAGAGATCATAAGAACAAAATATGCAAAGGAAGGTGAAATATCATTGAGAGGAAAAAGGATTAATGAGGTGGAATCGTATACACATTTAGGAACTATGATATCTAATACAGAATCTCTAAAATTATAGATTAATGAAAGATGAAAAATACATATCAGGCAAAGGCTAGGTTAAATAGAATTTGGAAATCATATCGCTTGAAATTACATATAAAAGTCAGGCGAAATATAAGTTTAAAGAGAACGGTGTTACTGTATTGAAAAAAAGTCGTGGTATGACAATGAAACTATATCCAACATATGTTTTAGATTTGAGAACAAAGCCCTCTGAAAAATATTGTGAATTATATGGAAGACAAGATTAAAAATGAATCTATACGAGTGATCATTATACTGTAGTGGCGTGTGTGGCTGAGAATATGGTGAGGGGTATATGTGTAATAATTAGAATAGTAATATTACATGTTTAAAACAAATGACGTAATATGTCATGTTGGTTGGAAGAGCTGACCGTGAGATTTGCTATGGTCAACTCAAATTGTAAGCAGGATGTAAGATGCTAAGGTTTCATTCTTTCTTAGTGTCAACACATTGTCTCTTCGTGTGAAAGTTTGTGACGTCACCGGATGCAGGTGTCTTCCGATTCCGTCACTTAGCCAAATTAAAGCAAGTGTACGATATTTGGGATATCAGTAATTTGTTCAGTTCATATCTAAACTTCACCAGAATTGGTCATGTGGACCAACACAGCTTCCTCCAGTGATGGAGATGTTTAACTCAGTTGTTTATTCACAATAAAACTTAAAAACCACTAAGATGTGTTCAATAAACCATTTAAATACATCTGAAAACAACTCATACTCAAATGTGTGCTTAAGACAGTAGCACACCAATAAATGGTGGCAGCGATTAAACTCTAAGACAGCGATTAAACTCTAAGAATTAGAGAAATATCTTCAAGACTTCAAAATAAATAGCTGTAAAACCAGAGATATATCTTCAAGACTTCAACATAAAAGCTGTAATACCTGATAAAGATCTTCAAGAACTCAAAACTATCTACAAGAATCTACAATTTTGACTAAGTCCAACGGAAATGCTAACACCAACATATGTTAGTATACAAATAGAATCTTCAATCAACATCCTAGGAAACCCAAGGACTGGCGTTCAACTATTGCAAGACATATCCAGGAAGACCTACATTCTACAAGAAACTAGAACGAGACATCGCTAACAAAACATCAAGAGAGAGAGAGAGAGAGAGAAACGAGGAGTCGACTTCATATATAAGCTAAGTACAGAGATTTTGTATTCATTTCAGTTTGTGCAGTGAAGTGTAGTTATCACAAGTCGTTAGTCAATTATTACTGGGGTGAGTGAATTCCTAAACTTTGTTATAAGAAACTCCGAATTCTCATTTAGAATTTTTCTTTCTTTGTGCTAATTCCTTTTTCTTTCATAAACTCTTGGGGGGAAATGTATTGGGATTAGTAACATTGTTGGGGGAATTTTATTATACATATGCGTTTACGCAGTGGGCGTCTGTACTCATATAGATATTTTGATAGGATTGAAAGGGGTCAAAGAGATAGAAAAAAAAAGAATACAGCAGTCATGGCTCCTCCTGTCAGCCCTACCCCTGGACCTAGTGGTGTAGGCCAGGCTAATCCTCCTCCAATTGTGACGCTTGTAAATGCCAGATCAGCAATCCTTCCTTTTCAAGGCCGTGTCAACGGGTTCTTGCCACAAAATGTGGAGTCATGGATTTCATCCGTTGATGCCCATTTAAATGCCAAACAAATCGTAGATCCTTTTGTACAATTACAAGAAGCTAAAAGTTTTATAGATTTTTCTAAGGGGGATGCGAGTGCGTATTTAAGAGGTGTTTCATTTCAGGAAGCAGTTACTTGGGATGATTTCAAAGTTAGGTTACGCGCGATCTATGGGGGTGAGGAAGCTTTGGATGTAGTGTTAACGTTACGAAATACACTTAATCAAGCCACTATGAATCGGCTTAATGTTGTTGAGAGAGCAGCTCTCATAGCTGATAGGCTTAACGAATATCAGGACATTTTAGGTAATTCCACTTGGGTTACTAACGATAATATCTCCGTGAAAGATTTTTTACGATTAATGTATTTAACTTGCATGACACTTATGTTGCCTGAAGCTTTAGTGCGGTGCTTTGATAAGAAGTTAATGCCTGCAAGTACGGAATTGGATGTCTATAAACAGATAAAGAAACACATGTCCAAGTGTCCAGATCTCGATCCCGTGTTAACTCAAGTTTTTGCTAAGAATGAAACAAAACCACAAACAGTGAACGTAATTAACAATCCAGTAGCGGGAGTGACGTGTTACAACTGCAAACGTCAAGGTCACATAAGCGCAGACTGTAGAACGAAATTTTGTTCAGTTCACAACACAGGATCAAATTCTTATAGTCAATGTTACGCGCGTAAGACACAACAATATCCTAGAAATGCACAGTCAATTCCACAGTCAGTTCCATATGGAAATAAAAAGAAAAATCCTCATTTTAACAATAAAAAGAGACAACAAAATGTCAATGCAGTTCAGAGTCCGAAACAAACAAACACTTCTTCAAATATCGCTGAGCCTGGGCCGTCAAACCAGACCTCGCAAAGTCAGCCTAATTTTCAGAATGTGCAGAGCAAAGCAAATACCACATAGTTAACTCTAGAGGGGAAGAGAGTGATGTGGGGTCAAGGTCATTTATGTCAACATCAATAGTATTGAATAATCAATTTAATGTTTTATCAGATAATTGTGAGACAATAGATTTTCCTATGAAACACACGGCCGAATTAAGTAAAACAGTGCATGCTCCCGTAGATTTGCAACGAATTCATACAATAATAAGCCAAAATGAGTTACGGCCAACCTTATATGCTGTAAATTTAGAACACAAATCCTTTACGTTATTTTTTGACTCTGGTAGTCCACGTAATATTATGGATTTGAAGACGCATCATTTGTTGTTTTCGAACTTTCCGATTGAAAAATCAGGAATCAGACTTTCAGGTATAGGAAATAATGAATTAAACGTCATAGGCATAACTCATATTCAGTTCAGAGTCGGTAATCGCACGTTTGCCGATACATTTGTTGTAGTGAAAAACATTAATATGTATCCAGCTGTAATTATAGGATACCCATCTATGGGAAATCAAAACATTATCTTAGCTCCTGCAAAGCACGGCGTGTATATCAAAGGGAAATTCTATAAGTCTTCTAATACTTTAAAGTCAGTTTTGGATAAAAAGGAGACGACAAATGTAACCGTAACGTACGTTGAAGAACCAATACTTGTCTCACTAATAAAGAAATAATATACGCGACCCAGCAGAATTCTCGTTCACCCGTAATATCATCTTGCACGCAATATATCGAACCAAACATACCTTCGAATTTAATAGTGCAAATAAAGAAAACACTACCGGGATCTGAAATATTAATCCTTTCCGATACTTTGAAAACTAACGGATTGTCTGTCACACAAGCTATTTATACAGTAGGCTCACATCAGCAATGTAATATCGAAGTCTGTAATCATTTAAATAACACTTTAGTAATTCACAAAAATCAACATATCTTGGATGTAGAAGTTTATAAACATCGTGTTCTTACCGTTGCTGAAATCAATCACTCTCAATCAGTTGCGGATGAATCCCTTTTACGATCTATTAAAAATAAAATCAGTAAGGACATTCAAGACGAAGAAATTCAGCAGAAAATTTTTGAACTTTTAAATAAATATACAGATGTCTTTTCCACTACGGATGGATCCTTAGGGAAAACAGATGTGATCGAGCATCAAATAAGGTTAAAAGACAAACAGAAAATTATATATGTACCCTCGTACAGACTCCCTATGAAATTCCAGAATGAAATAAATGATGAAGTAGGTAAAATGTTAGAGGAAGGAGTCATTAGAAAATCAAATAGCCCTTATAATTTTCCTTTAATAGTTGTACCGAAAAAAGACCGAACATGGCGTATCTGCGTCGACTTTCGTCGTCTAAACGAGGAAACGATCCCTGATCGATTCCCAGTGCCATGTACTGACGATATTTTGTCTTTGTTAGGTCAGAATAAATATTTTACCAGTTTGGACTTACTTAAAGGCTTTCACCAGATATCATTAGAAGAAGATAGTATCCCATACACAGCCTTCAGCACAGCCAGGGGACATTATGAATTTTTACGGATGCCTTTTGGTTTACGTTGTGCTCCTATAACATTTACAAGAATGATTAACATAGTGTTTGGAGACTTGTTAGGGGATATATTGCATGCCTATATGGATGATCTTGTAATCTTTTCCAACACCTTAGAAGAACATCTACGTAAGTTAGAACTAGTACTACAGAGATTAAGACAACATAACTTAAGGGTAAAGATTAGTAAGTGTGAATTTTTCAAAACAGAATTAATATATTTGGGTTTCATGGTGTCAAGCCAAGGTCTTAAAGTAGTCCATGATAAGGTGTCGGCTATACGTAATTTTCCCATACCTACTAATGTCAAGGGAATACAGCAATTTCTGGGTTGTAGTGGATATTACAGGCGTTTTATACGCAACTATTCAATAATAGCCGCTCCTTTAACTGATCTTACGAAGAAGGGCGTAGATTTCATATGGTCTGAGCAACATCAACAGGCGTTTAATACTTTAAAAGATGAACTGTGTAGTTCTCCTATCTTAAAATTTCCTGACTTCGGTAAGGAATTCTTCATTGCAACAGACGCCTCAGACTTAGGAGTAGGAGGGGTATTGCTTCAGCAATATGATAAACAGTTTTTCCCGATAGCTTTCTATTCTCGAAAATTGAGAACTTCCGAAAGTAAGTATGCAGTAATAGACAAGGAAGGACTAGCTATTGTTAATTCGCTAGTGCATTTTAAGTTCATAATTTACGGTTATCCCGTTAAGGTTCTTACTGACCATAAACCACTAACAGAGTTCTTTAAAGGCTTCAATCACAGCCCTAAACGAACTCGGTGGCATTTAATCATTCAAGATTTTGGCGCAAGAATCGGGTATTTACCTGGGAAAGCAAATATCATTGCGGATGCATTATCACGCAACCCCGTGTCATCTTGTACGGAGTCTTTAGCTGAATTAATAGATATATCAACATCCATGCCTATTGTAAAAACAATATCTGAACAAGAAGATTTAGGCTGGAGTGCTGAATTGTTACAGACTGAGCAAAGAAAAGATCAGAAAATAGAAACAATTATAAATGCTTTGAAAGGCAATCATAAAGAAAAAGAATATATAAAGTATAAGCAGCAGAATTATGTAATCAAAGATAATATTCTGTGTAGGACTGTGACAAGGAAAACCCGCAATACACCACATGTAACTAACGACCAGGTAGTAGTACCAAACTCACTTGTTTCCACTGTCCTGAATTGGTTGCATTCAAATCCATTACATGGACACCCTGGGTTCTCATTAATGTCACAGAAAGCCAAATCATTGTTTTATTGGCATACAATGCTTACAGATATAAAAAGACACATAGCTAATTGTCGCACATGTCAGGAAAACAAAGGGCATACGAAAACACCTGTCAGCTTAGGAGCTTATCCTGTTCCCAATCAACTATTTGAAAGAATACATTTAGATTTGTTAACAGGATTTTACGAGTCAGACAGAGGAAATAAGCACCTCTTAGTAATTATAGATGCTTTAACTCGATATACAGAACTAATAGCGCTTAAAACTAAAACTGCGATTGAATGCGCTAGGAAGTTTTACGAGTGTTACATTTGTAAACATGGAATTCCACACATGATAATCTCAGACTCGGGTGGTGAATTTAATAATCACTTTCTTATCTCATTGTGTGAATTCCTCAACATAAAGAAGGTTAATACCATGATATATCACCCAGAGTTGAATGGGCAAGTGGAAAGAGCAAATAGGAAGATATTAAATATATTAAGGGTAACACTAGGGGGATCAGACCCCAACTGGGATATTGCAATACCGGCGGCACTGAGTACTCTGAATCATTCATATCATATATCAATTAAAATGTCACCGCATGAAGCATTGTATGGTACCCCAGTTAGAACACCTTTCCATGTATTAACGCCTACAACTAATCTATCAAATCCTTTAAAAGAATGTATAAATGCAAGTATAAGTCGATATGATATCCTTCGAAAGAATTTAGAAGAATCACAAATCATAATGAAAAGGAATCATGATAAAATAGCGAAACCAACTAAAACATATACCGTGGGTGATAACATCTATATTCAAATCAATGTCAGAAAAGGGCTCAACTATAAACTAACACCTAAGTTTGAAGGCCCATTTAACATTTTGGAAACATTAACGGCCAATAGGTTTAGAATTCAAAACGTAGCCCAACCCACGGATGAGAGAATAGTACCATTGTCTCACATAAGAAATTAAAAAGAAAAGAGAGGAAAAGAAGTGAGGAAAAATTTTATTTTATGACTAAAAGTTTTCTTTTTAATACAGGAGTAATTACATATATTTTTTCTCGTTACAGGTTTCCAAGATGAATTTTTTGTTGTTGGGAGTGATATTGTTCGCTCAGACATTTTTTTCGTATGGGATGAGTTCTAAGACTAAGAATATATATTTTAAATATGGAAATATAGTTGAAAGACAAGAAGACATTTTTATTACATCAACCAACGTAATTGTCGAAGTGCATATGCAAGCAATTTTTCTTCAAGAGAATGATGTCACTAGCTTAAGAACCGCCATTTCAAGGTTTTCTGCATCATTGGATGAGTTGCATAGGAGACATTTTCATTTGACTACTAAGAGTTTACTTGGATCAACATTAAAAGTTGCAGAGATGCTATCTGATGACTTGAAAAATAAGACTGGAGAGACAGGATCTTTGGCTTATGACCTTTTGATGTGGACTGTAGGACACGAACAAAAAGAAAGACGGAATCCGTTCATTTATGCTGCATTAAGCATCTTTGGGTCTGTTGCAAGTTTAGGTTTAGGACTTTCCAATCGTCTTAAAATTAGTAATCAAAATAAGAAAATTGAGTTCTTGACTCATAAAGATGAATTGATTATGTCAGAACTAAGGGATCAGTTAGCTTCAATCAATAAAATTATGGATTTGTTAAATGAACATTCAGATAATATCGTTCAAATTATGGAAGTACAGGATTTGTTAGCAACATTAACGTATTATGATTCAAAGATAGATCACATACATAACAGAATTGCACATTTCATTGAGAAATCCAAGGATTATGTAGAAGCTATCACGTTAGCAACTAAAGGTGTATTGTCGCCCCATTTGTTGCCTATACGTTACTTAAAATTAGTTCTGGAGAACACTAGGGATAAACTAGGCTATGTTCCTTTGTTAGACGAACATAGGTTAGAATTTTATTACAGCCTAATTACAGTAAACGTAGATAATAACAAGATTAGGATTACAATTCCCTTTGATTCTTCTGATGCCTGGCAATCTTACAGGATATCACCATTTCCGACTTTCATGACGAATCACTCAAATCCAGTAATATCCAGTTTGACAGGACACGTATTGATTTCCCCAGACAAGGAAACATATACGGTCATTAAAGACTTAAATCAATTAACTCACTGTTCAGACGCAATGGATAGAAAAATATGTACAGCTGACTCATTTGAATTCCGTAAAAACTTGATGGATTCATGCGAGTTAGGTATAGTGCTAGACGGTGCTCTCTCCCATACAAGTGAAAATTGTCTGGATAAGCTTTATCCCTTTGACAATAAAGAATTCAATTGCAGACTAAATAATGGCTCGTGGATACGATACGACAAGGACGGCTTCAATGTATCATGCCCTGACGGATCCACATCCTTCAACAACATCTTCGTCGCAGCAGATGGCTGTATCGGGACTTCCCCGAATTCCATGGTGACTGGCCTACGGACAATCATCAGAGAACGAGCTTACTTCGCGAACTTCACGTGGACCTCTACAACGCCCGCACTTCCTCTCCCCTATAAAGGAAGTGTGGCGAAACGCTTAATGAAACTTACCGAAAAGGACCACCTGTCGCCGACTTACAAAGAGATTCTTCACCCTATATTACTAGCAGGTTTATGTGTAACGGTGTTAATTTTTATCGCCGTGAACATCCTTGTTTGGCGTAGGTTACGGCACAGCAAGCAGCTACAAAGGAACGAGTTGAATAGCCCTG
>NW_027169113.1:27500-40000 GCF_036898095.1 Palaemon carinicauda | reverse complement strand
ATCCTTTACGTTATTTTTTGACTCTGGTAGTCCACGTAATATTATGGATTTGAAGACGCATCATTTGTTGTTTTCGAACTTTCCGATTGAAAAATCAGGAATTAGACTTTCAGGTATAGGAAATAATGAATTAAACGTCATAGGCATAACTCATATTCAGTTCAGAGTCGGTAATCGCACGTTTGCCGATACATTTGTTGTAGTGAAAAACATTAATATGTATCCAGCTGTAATTATAGGATACCCATCTATGGGAAATCAAAACATTATCTTAGCTCCTGCCAAGCACGGCGTGTATATCAAAGGGAAATTCTATAAGTCTTCTAATACTTTAAAGTCAGTTTTGGATAAAAAGGAGACGACAAATGTAACCGTAACGTACGTTGAAGAACCAATAACTTGTCTCACTAATAAAGAAATAATATACGCGACCCAGCAGAATTCTCGTTCACCGTAATATCATCTTGCACGCAATATATCGAACCAAACATACCTTCAAATTTAATAGTGCAAATAAAGAAAACACTACCGGGATCTGAAATATTAATCCTTTCCGATACTTTGAAAACTAATGGATTGTCTGTCACACAAGCTATTTATACAGTAGGCTCACATCAGCAATGTAATATCGAAGTCTGTAATCATTTAAATAACACTTTAGTAATTCACAAAAATCAACATATCTTGGATGTAGAAGTTTATAAACATCGTATTCTTACCGTTGCTGAAATCAATCACTCTCAATCAGTTGCGGATGAATCCCTTTTACGATCTATTAAAAATAAAATCAGTAAGGACATTCAAGACGAAGAAATTCAGCAGAAAATTTTTGAACTTTTAACTAAATATACAGATGTCTTTTCCACTACGGATGGATCCTTAGGAAAAACAGATGTGATCGAGCATCAAATAAGGTTAAAAGATAAGCAGAAAATTATATATGTACCCTCGTACAGACTCCCTATGAAATTCCAGAATGAAATAAATGATGAAGTAGGTAAAATGTTAGAGGAAGGATCATTAGAAAATCAAATAGCCCTTATAATTTTCCTTTAATAGTTGTACCGAAAAAAGATCGAACATGGCGTATCTGCGTCGACTTTCGTCGTCTAAACGAGGAAACGATCCCTGATCGATTCCCAGTGCCATGTACTGACGATATTTTGTCTTTGTTAGGTCAGAATAAATATTTTACCAGTTTGGACTTACTTAAAGGCTTTCACCAGATATCATTAGAAGAGATAGTATCCCATACACAGCCTTCAGCACAGCCAGGGGACATTATGAATTTTTACGGATGCCTTTTGGTTTACGTTGTGCTCCTATAACATTTACAAGAATGATTAACATAGTGTTTGGAGACTTGTTAGGGATATATTGCATGCCTATATGGATGATCTTGTAATCTTTTCCAACACCTTAGAAGAACATCTACGTAAGTTAGAACTAGTACTACAGAGATTAAGACAATATAACTTAAGGGGTAAAGATTAGTAAGTGTGAATTTTTCAAAACAGAATTAATATATTTGGGTTTCATGGTGTCCAAGCCAAGGTCTTAAAGTAGTCCATGATAAGGTGTCGGCTATACGTAATTTTCCCATACCTACTAATGTCAGGGAATACAGCAATTTCTGGGTTGTAGTGGATATTACAGGCGTTTTATACGCAACTATTCAATAATAGCCTCCTTTAACTGATCTTACGATGAAGGGCGTAGATTTCATATGGTCTGAGCAACATCAACAGGCGTTTAATACTTTGAAGATGAACTGTGTAGTTCTCCTATCTTAAAATTTCCTGACTTCGGTAAGGAATTCTTCATTGCAACAGACGCCTCAGACTTAGGAGTAGGAGGGGGTATTGCTTCAGCAATATGATAAACAGTTTTCTTCCCGATAGCTTTCTATTCTCCGAAAATTGAGAACTTCCGAAAGTAAGTATGCAGTATAGACAAGGAAGGACTAGCTATTGTTAATTCGCTAGTGCATTTTAAGTTCATAATTTACGGTTATCCCGTTAAGGTTCTTACTGACCATAAACCACTAACAGAGTTCTTTAAAGGCTTCAATCACAGCCCTAAACGAACTCGGTGGCATTTGATCATTCAAGATTTTGGCGCAAGAATCGGGTATTTACCTGGGAAAGCCAAATATCATTGCGGATGCATTATCACGTAACCCCGTGTCATCTTGTACGGAGTCTTTAGCTGAATTAATAGATATATCAACATCCATGCCTATTGTAAAAACAATATCTGAACAAGAAGATTTAGGCTGGAGTGCTGAATTGTTACAGACTGAGCAAAGAAAAGATCAGAAAATAGAAACAATTATAAATGCTTTGAAAGGCAATCATAAAGAAAAAGAATATATAAAGTATAAGCAGCAGAATTATATAATCAAAGATAATATTCTGTGTAGGACTGTGACAAGGAAAACCCGCAATACACCACATGTAACTAACGACCAGGTAGTAGTACCAATCTCACTTATTTCCACTGTCCTGAATTGGTTGCATTCAAATCCATTACATGGACACCCTGGGGTCTCATTAATGTCACAGAAAGCCAAATCATTGTTTTATTGGCATACAATGCTTACAGATATAAAAAGACACATAGCTAATTGTCGCACATGTCAGGAAAACAAAGGGCATACGAAAACACCTGTCAGCCTAGGAGCTTATCCTGTTCCCAATCAACCCTTTGAAAGAATACATTTAGATTTGTTAACAGGATTTTACGAGTCAGACAGAGGAAATAAGCACCTCTTAGTAATTATAGATGCTTTAACTCGATATACAGAACTAATAGCGCTTAAAACTAAAACTGCGATTGAATGCGCTAGGAAGTTTTACGAGTGTTACATTTGTAAACATGGAATTCCACACATGATAATCTCAGACTCGGGTGGTGAATTTAATAATCACTTTCTTACCTCATTGTGTGAATTCCTCAACATAAAGAAGATTAATACCATGATATATCACCCAGAGTCGAATGGGCTAGTGGAAAGAGCAAATAGGAAGATATTAAATATATTGAGGGTAACACTAGGGGGATCAGACCCCAACTGGGATATTGCAATACCGGCGGCACTGAGTACTCTGAATCATTCATATCATATATCAATTAAAATGTCACCGCATGAAGCATTGTATGGTACCCCAGTTAGAACACCTTTCCATGTATTAACGCCTACAACTAATCTATCAAATCCTTTAAAAGAATGTATAAATGCAAGTATAAGTCGATATGATATCCTTCGAAAGAATTTAGAAGAATCACAAATCATAATGAAAAGAAATCATGATAAAATAGCGAAACCAACTAAAACATATACCGTGGGTGATAACATCTATATTCAAATCAATGTCAGAAAAGGGCTCAACTATAAACTAACACCTAAGTTTGAAGGCCCATTTAACATTTTGGAAACATTAACGGCCAATAGGTTTAGAATTTAAAACGTAGCCCAACCCACGGATGAGAGAATAGTACCATTGTCTCACATAAGAAATTAAAAAGAAAAGAGAGGAAAAGAAGTGAGGAAAAATTTTATTTTGTGTGACTAAAAGTTTTCTTTTTAATACAGGAGTAATTACATATATTTTTTCTCGTTACAGGTTTCCAAGATGAATTTTTTGTTGTTGGGAGTGATATTGTTCGCTCAGACATTTTTCTCGTATGGGATGAGTTCTAAGACTAAGAATATATATTTTAAATATGGCAATATAGTTGAAAGACAAGAAGACATTTTTATTACATCAACCAACGTAATTGTCGAAGTGCATATGCAAGCAATTTTTCTTCAAGAGAATGATGTCACTAGCTTAAGAACCGCCATTTCAAGGTTTTCTGCATCATTGGATGAGTTGCATAGGAGACATTTTCATTTGACTACTAAGAGTTTGCTTGGATCAACATTAAAAGTTGCAGAGATGCTATCTGATGACTTGAAAAATAAGACTGGAGAGACAGGATCTTTGGCTTATGACCTTTTGATGTGGACTGTAGGACACGAACATAAAGAAAGACGGAATCCGTTCATTTATGCTGCATTAAGCATTTTTGGGTCTGTTGCAAGTTTAGGTTTAGGACTTTCCAATCGTCTTAAAATTAGTAATCAAAATAAGAAAATTGAGTTCTTGACTCATAAAGATGAATTGATTATGTCAGAACTAAGGGATCAGTTAGCTTCAATCAATAAAATTATGGATTTGTTAAATGAACATTCAGATAATATCGTTCAAATTATGGAAGTACAGGATTTGTTGGCAACATTAACGTATTATGATTCAAAGATAGATCACATACATAACAGAATTGCACATTTCATTGAGAAATCCAAGGATTATGTAGAAGCTATCACGTTAGCAACTAAAGGTGTATTGTCGCCTCATTTGTTGCCTATACGTTACTTAAAATTAGTTCTGGAGAACGGAAGGGATAAACTAGGCTATGTTCCTTTGTTAGACGAACATAGGTTAGAATTTTATTACAGCCTAATTACAGTAAACGTAGATAATGACAAGATTAGGATTACAATTCCCTTTGATTCTTCTGATGCCTGGCAATCTTACAGGATATCACCATTTCCGACTTTCATGACGAATCACTCAAATCCAGTAATATCCAGTTTGACAGGACACGTATTGATTTCCCCAGACAAGGAAACATATACGGTCATTAAAGACTTAAATCAATTAACTCACTCTTCAGACGCAATGGATAGAAAAATATGTACAGCTGACTCATTTGAATTCCGTAAAAACTTAATGGATTCATGCGAGTTAGGTATAGTGCTAGACGGTGCTCTCTCCCATACAAGTGAAAATTGTCTGGAGAGGCTTTATCCCTTTGACAATAAAGAATTCAATTGCAGACTAAATAATGGCTCGTGGATACGATACGACAAGGACGGCTTCAATGTATCATGCCCTGACGGATCCTCATCCTTCAACCACATCTTCGTCGCAGCAGATGGCTGTATCGGGACTTCCCCGAATTCCATGGTGACTGGTCTACGGACAATCATCAGAGAACGAGCTTACTTCGCGAACTTCACGTGGACCTCTACAATGCCAGCACTTCCTCTCCCCTACAACGGCCGTGTGGCAAAGCAGTTGATGAAACTTACCGAAAAGGACCACCTGTCACCGACTTATGAAGAAATTCTTCACCCCATAATACTGGCTAGTTTGTGTGTCACGGCGATGATATTTATCGCCGTGAACATCCTTGTTTGGCATAGGTTACGGCACAGCAAGCAGCTACAAAGGAACGAGTTGCATAGCCCTGACAATACCCCCTACCTGATCCAGTTCAAAGCTGTATGAGTGGCCACCTCATTCGCTAAGGGAGTAATTTGTCAGGAAGATGTTTGTATGAAAAGCTGATTAGTACGCTAGTAATATGTAATTAAAGAAATTCTCTACATTTGCATTGTTAAAAATACATTTAAAAACATTTAAAAAATAAATAAAATAAAAAAGGATATAAATCATTTTTTTCTCTCGGCATCTAATAAAAGTATATAAGCCGGAATGTTAAAAAAAGAAAAGAGAAAAAAAAAAAAAAAAAAAAAATTGAGATAGCTGGCCGAGCTTATGTAATAGTTAGAATAGTAATATTACATGTTTAAAACAAATGACGTAATATGTCATGTTGGTTGGAAGAGCTAACCCTGAGATTTGCTGTAGTCATTCAAATTGTAAACAGGATGTATAATGCAAAGACGGCAAATTGACATTCTTTCTTAACGTCAACACATTGTCTCTTCGTGTGAAAGTTTGTGACGTCACCGGATGCAGGTGTCTTCCGATTCCGTCACTTGGCTAAATTAAAGCAAGCATACGATATTTGTGATATCGGTAATTTGTTCAGTTCATATCTAAACTTCACCAGAATTGGTCATGTGGACCAACACAGCTTCCTCCAGTGATGGAGATGTTTAACTCTGTTGTTTATTAAAAATAAAACTTAAAAACCATTAAGATGTATTCAGTAAACCATTTAAATACATCTGAAAACAACTCATACTCAAATGTGTGCTTAAGACAGTAGCACACCAATATATATACATACATATATATACATACATATATACGATATATATATATATATATATATATATATATATATATATATATATATATATACATATATTTATATATATATATATATATATATATTTATATTTTATATATATATATATATATATATACACACATATATATATATGTAAGTTTATATATATATATATATATATATATATATACATATATACATATATCATCAAATCCTCCCACGCCAATTAACGCAAAGGGCCTCGGTTAGATTTCGCCAGTCGCCTCGATCTTGAGCTTTTAATTCAATATTTCTCCATTCATCATCTCTTACATCTTATATCGGTTGTTTATTTCCTTATTTCCTTTCCTCCCTGGGCTATTTCACCTGTTGGAGCCCTTATAGGGGTTAAAGCATCTTGCTTTTCCAAATAGGATTATAGCTTAGCTGATAATAATAATAATAATAATAATAATCATAATAATAATAATAATAATAATAATAATAATAATAATAATAATAATAATAATAATAATAGAGCATATATATCTTTGTCTGGATCAAAGCATTGAGTTAGAATTTTGAAATAATATTCCTTTTTATTGAAATAAAAATTTCTCGACTTATTCTTATCAAGAATAATAGAAACCGTATATATTTTTAATTCATTCATTTCCTAGTCATTGTTGTCACCATATCTGAGATCCAATGAAATTATTTCTATTTTTAAAATAAAAGGCATAAATGAATGCTGAAACCCTATGAAATTCAATTAATTTGAATGGCTTTAAAGCAAAAGGTTAAATAGATATAGAGATTATCTTACATATGTACGTCTAACATACTCTAATTTCATATCCTTATTATAGAACAATCACGTTTATCATCTCGTCCCTGAAGCTTGTGATTATTTTTGCCCCATTTAGGAGGAAAAAAATATTGTTTTTCTTTCTGTATTTACCTTGAATTGCAGTTTCAGAAAAAAAATTATAAAAAAACATTGTTTTTCTATTTGTATTCACCTTGAATTGCAGTTTCAGAGAAATGTTTTTGTGAGAAAAGATAAGAAAAAAATATTCATTGTATTTTACCTTGAATATTAATTGTATTTTACCTCCAATTACATAAATATATGCTTTATTCGAAGCAATATGGTATGTAAAATTATTTCCGATTCTGTTATTTCTATGAAAATAATAGTTTTTTTTTTTGAGTAGTTTGAGGATATATTATTTCAAAGGTCTTATGACATGTAATAGTCAATATTTTTGGTGGTTTGAGAATAAATTACCTTAGTGGTCTTATGAAAAGTATTAGTTAATTTTTTGGTGTTTGAGCATATACTATTTTAGGGATTTTATGAGATATAATAGTAAATTTTTTGGAGGTTTGATAATATATTGTTTTAGTGGTCTTATGAAATGTAGCTGTCAATTTTTTGGTGGTTTGAGAACATATTATTTTAGTGGTCTTATGAAATGTAATAGTCAATATTTTGGTGGTTTGAGAATATATCATTTAAAGGGTCTTATGAGATGTAGCATTAAGTTTTTGGTAGTTTGAAAATATATCATTTTAGGGGTGTTATGAAATGTATTGGTCAATTTTTTGGAGGCATGGAAATACTTTATTTTAAATGCCCTATGAAAAGTATTAGTTGATTTTTTGGTGTTTGAGCATATACTATTTTAGGGATTTTATGAGATATAATAGTCAATTTTTTGGAGGTTTGGTTATATATTGTTTTAGTGGTCTTATGAAATGTAGTAGTCAATTTTTTTGGTGGTTTGAGAACATCATTTTAGTAGTCTTATGAAATGTAATAGTCAATATTTTGGTGGTTTGAGAATATATCATTTTAAGGGTCTTATGAGATGTAGCATTAAGGTTTTGGTAGTTTGAAAATATATTATTTTAATGGTGTTATGAAATGTATTGGTAAATTTTTTGGAGGCATGGAAATACTTTATTTTAAGTGCCCTATGAAAAGTAATTGTTAGTTTTTTGGTGTTTGAGCATATACTATTTTATGGAATTTATGAGATATAATAGTCAATTTTTTGGAGGTTTCATAGTATATTGTTTTAGTGGTCTTATGAAATGTAATAGTCAATATTTTGGTGGTTTGAAAACATATTATTTTAGTTGTCTTATGAAATGCAATAGTCAATATTTTGATGGTTTGAGAATATATCATTTTAAGGGTCTTATGAAATGTAATAGTACATTATTTGGTGGTTTGATAATATATAATTTTGAGGATCTTATGAAATGTAATAGTTGATTTTTGGGAGGTTTACAAATATTTTATTTTAGGTGTCTTATGAAATGGAAGTTAATTTTTTGGTGTTTGATAATATATTACTATAGGATCTTGTGAAATGCAATAGTCAATTTTTTGGTGGTTTAGGAATATATTATTTTAGTGATCTTATGAAATGTAATAGATTTTTTGGTGGTTTCAGAATATATTATTTTTAGGGTTTTATGAAATGTAATAGGTTATTTTATGAGGTTTTAGAATATATTATTTTATGTGTCTTATGAAATGCAATTGTCATTTTTTTTGGTGAAATAAGAATATATAATTTTAAGGGTCTTATGAAATGTAATAGTCCTTTTTTTTCGTGGTTTGAGAATATATTACTTTAGGGGCCTAATGAAACGTAATATTAATTTTTTTTGGAGGTTTAAGAATATTTCATTTTAGGGGTATTTTGAAATTCAATAGTCAATTTTTGGAGGTTTGAGAATGTAATATTTTGGGGGGTCTTAAGAAACTTAATAGTTAATTTCTTGGTGGTTTGAGAATATATTATTTTAGGTGTCTTATAAAATGTAACGTTAATTTTTTGGTGGTTTGAGAATATATTATTTAAGTGTCTTAAGAAATGTAATATTATTTTTTGGGGGTGGTTTGAGAATATATTATTTAGGGGTCTTATGAAATGTAATAGTAAAAATTTTGGAGACTTGAGAATGTATTATTTTAGGGGTCTCTTAAAGGCTTACTCTGTAGCTTTATAGTCTCCTACTTTCAAGGCTCTATATAGGACTATGTAAAAATTTTCTAATTTAGAAGCTCTACAGTATCGAAGATGTAAAATAAGAGCCTAATTTCTATGTTCTATGTAGGCTATGCAGACACTGACAAATGGTTTTAATTTAGAAGCTCTATATACGAAGATGAAGTCTGAAGTTCTTCTTCAAGGTTCTATGTACGAAGATGCAGCTTGAGGTTCAACTTCAAGGCTCTATAAACGAAGATGTAGTTGGAAGTTCAACTTTGAGGCTCTATATACAAAGATGTAGCTTGAGATTCAACTTCAAGGCTCTATAAACGAAGATGTAGCTTGAGGTTGAACTTCAAGGCTCTATAAACGAAGATGTAGTTTGAGGTTCAACTTCAAGGCTCTATATACGAAGATATAGCTTGTGGTTCAACTTCAAGGGTCTGTAAACGATGATGTAGCCTGAAGAACAACTTCAAGGGACTATATACGATGATGTAACTTGAGGTTCAACTTCAAGGCTCTATATACGAAGATTTAGCCCGAGGTTCAACTTCAAGGCTCTATATACGAAGATTTAGCCCGAGGTTCAACTTCAAGGCTCTATATACGAAGATGTAGCCCAAGGTTCAACTTCAAGGCTCTATATACGAAGATGTAGCCGGAGGTTCAACTTAAAGGCTCTATATACGAAGATGTAGCCTGAGGTTCAACTTCAAGGCTCTATATACGAAGATGTAGCCTGAGGTTCAACTTCCAGGCTGTATATACGAAGATGTAGCCTAGGGTTCAACTTCGAGGCTCTGTATACGAAAATATTAAAAAAAATTCTAATCTAGAGGCTCTATAAAGGACTTGGTTCCAATTTCAAAGTTTCGGGTTAAGAATTGCCAAATTTGGCTCTAATTTCTTGACTACAAATAAAGATATCATTTGTGTCTCCAGCTTGAAAGCTTCAGGATGTCAATATTATAAAAGCAAAACTTCTCATGATAATAATGTATATAAATAAAAGTTAAAATAATATTAGATATGAAAATTAAAGATTACATATATCTCTGATTCTCCATGAGAGAGAGAGAGAGAGAGAGAGAGAGAGAGAGAGAGAGAGAGGCGCTTACTGTGAGAATCCCTTTTTAGAACACTATCTTTATGGGACGTGAATGTTCCAATAATACTTTCAAATAAGCTCTCTTCCTTTGGCTATCTTCAAACGTTATATTTCATGGAGCCTTTATATCCAAGTTTTATCATCTTTTGGATTATAGTTTTGTTTGAATAATTTCCCCCTTTGAAACAGCATAAAAAAAACAATAATTACAAAAATAAATAATATAAACACCAACAGCAGTATTGTATTGATAAACAAATTTGGCAAAATATATTAGGTTTACACGGCTGAACAGCTCGCCGAGCCCGGTTGTCGAACCTACTTGTAGAACGGGTCGAAGAGCTTTCAAACAGTACATTGAACCTCAGTGTGCCTCGTGCTAAAACAACGTCAACATGTCTCTCGACCAGGACGATTAATAGCCATTGCTTTAGCAGTGGCACTAAGAAGGAAAAAAAAAGATCAAAGTGGATGAAGGATTGGGTGGCTACTAAAAAGAGAGAAATTTTCACACACCAACTTGCTTGTTGCTTTAAAATTAGAGCCAGATGACTGGCGCAATTATAATATATAATTAAGTAGAGAGTAAATCTGCAAATAGTTGAAGATAAAGAAGAAGAAGAAAAAGAAGAAGAAGAAGAAGAAGGAAGAAGAAGAAGAAGAAGAAGAAGAAAAAGAAGAAGAGGAAGAAGGAGCAGGATATGTGTAAGGATGCCGAGGAAATCATTGATATAACTTATGATGCCATCCAACAACATACTTATGAAGAAATAAATTATCAGATGGAAACAAATAATAGACCCAAGAGACTCTACCCGGACCTGCATACTTTTAGGGAAGGGCAAAAACAAGAAAAAAAAGAAAAGAAAGATATAGTCTGCAATTTGCTGAAAAGAGGAAATTGCAGATTTGGCGAAAGATGCTACTACAAGCATCCAAAGATATGCCATAATTATGAAATATATGGTGAATGTGCGTATTTAGACGGATATGGAGACAAATGCAGAGATCTCCCTCCAAAAATATGCAAAAACCTAAAAGAAGGAAAAGGAGGCAAATTCAACAGAAAATGTCGATATATGCATCCTGCAATCATGAATGAAAGTAAGAAAACTCAGCAAACAGAAAAGAAAAATGAAAGCAAAAATGAAACAAAAAAAGAATAAAAAAAAAACAAGCCGAGTATATACTGCACTATGCACAAAAGGCCCCACGATATGATGCCTTTCAATCCAAATATGCACATTTAGAGCCCAACTACAAAGAATGCATATATAATGCCAGGCGTTGGTGCAGATATGGGGATAATTGCAGGTATACACACAAAAATTAATATGAAGGCGAAAGAGCAAATATAATAAAAAAAGTTGGATTTTTTAATGGCAGAATTCCTGGAAATGAAAAAAGGAAAATCATATCAGAACAGGAAGGAAGCATGGGAGAATCCATATTATTACCAATATTTAATAATGGGGATGAAACACAAACCATAATAGTCGTGAATGTACACGGTTTAGTCACGAGTAACTCTAAAAAGAAGATAGAGTTCTTAGAAGAACTAACTCAAATGGAAAAAATTGATATATTAAATATAAGTGAAACATGGTATTCCCAAGAGACTGGCAGTGATGACCAGATAAAGGGTTTCCAAACATATAGATCAGACAAAACAAATAGGAATCAAGGGGGAACCGCATTATATGGAAGAGACATAAATCAAGGAAAAGTCTGTGAAAAATACAGTAACACAGAACGTGAATTGATTGCGGTAGAATTTGAATTTGAAAAACTAGTGAATATTGTAGTTTACAGGCCCCCAAATAATAAGGAGTTTGATATAATAATAGAAAAAAAACAGATGACATATGTAGAAATATAAAGACTGGAATATACTCTTATCCGGAGATTTTAACTTTCCTTTCGTGGATTGGAAAGAACGGTTAGAAGAAAGTGGTTGTATATATACATATAAAAAAGAGAGTAATAGTAGGGCAGAAGATAAGAGGCAATTTGAAAAGCTTCAAGATATGCTATCAGAACATAATATGAAACAAATAAACCACATTCCAACAAGAAAGGAAAATGTCCTAGATCTAGTATTTGTGAATGAGGTGAATTATGTTGAGAAATAATAGTGTATAACACGGAAATTTCAGACCACAATGTCATAGAATAAATAGTCCATTCCAAAACAAGTGATCGCAGAGATAATCAAAGCACAAAAGGTTAGGAAGGATATGGAAAATATAAATTTTATAGTAAGAATATAAAATGGTCAGAAATAAATGAAGAACTGAACAAAGAATGGA
>NW_027169113.1:0-2500 GCF_036898095.1 Palaemon carinicauda | reverse complement strand
GATTCATTGAACAAATATCCTACCAAATAGGGATTCATTGAACTAATATCCTACCAAATAGGGATTCATTGAACTGATATCCTACCAAATAGGGATTCATTGAACTGATATCCTACCAAACAGGGATTCATTGAACTGATATCCTACCAAATAGGGATTCATTGAACTGATATCCTAGCAAATAGGGATTCATTGAACTAATATCCTACCAAATAGGTATTCATTGAAGTAATATCCTACCAAATAGGGATTCATTGAACTAATATCCTACCAAATAGGGATTCATTGAATAATTATCCTACCAAATAGGGATTCATTGGACTAATATCCTACAAAACAGGTATTCATTAAACTAATATCCTACCAAATAGGGATTCATTGAACTAATATCCTACCAAATAGGGATTAATTGGACTAATATCCTACCAAATAGGTATTCATTGAACTAATATCCTACCAAATAGGGATTCCTTTAAATAATATCCTACCAAATAGGGAATCATTGAACTAATATACTACCAAATAGGGATTCATTGGACTAATATCCTACCAAATAGGGATTCATTGAACTGATATCCTAGCAAATACGGATACATTGAACTAATATTCTACAAAATAGGGATTCATTGAACTAATTTCCTACCAAATAGGGATTCATTGAACTAACATTCTACCAAATAGGGTTTCATTGAACTGATATCCTACCAAATAGGTATTCATTGAACTAATATTCTACCAAATAGGTATTCGTTTAACTAATTTCCTACCAAATAGGGATTCATTGAACTAATATTCTACCAAATAGGGTTTCATTGAACTGATATCCTACCAAATAGGGATTCATTGAATTAATATTCTACCAAATAGGGTTTCATTGAACTGATATCCTACCAAATAGGGATTCATTGAACTTATATTCTACCAAATACGGATTCGTTTAACTAATTTCCTACCAAATAGGGATTCATTGAACTAATTTTCTACCAAATAGGGATTCATTGAACTAATGTTTTACCAAATAGGGATTCATTGAACTTATATCCTACCAAATAGGTATTCATTGGACTAATATTCTACCAAATAGGTATTCATTGAACTAATATCCTACCAAATAGGTATTCATTGGACTAATATCCTACCAAATAGGAATTCATTGAACTGATATCCTACCAAATAGGGATTCATTGAAATAATATCCTACCAAATAGGGATTCCTTGAACTAATATCCTACCAAATAGGGATTAATTGAACTTATATCTTACAAAATAGGGATTCATTGAACTAATATCTTACCAAACTGGGATTCATTGAACTAATATCCTACCAAATAGGAATTCATTGAACTGATATCCTACCAAATAGGGATTCATTGAAATAATATCCTACCAAATAGGGATTCCTTGAACTAATATCCTACCAAATAGGGATTAATTGAACTTATATCTTACAAAATAGGGATTCATTGAACTAATATCTTACCAAACTGGGATTCATTGAACTAATATCCTACCAAATAGGAATTCATTGAACTGATATTCTAGCAAATAGGGATTCATTGAACTAATATCCTACCAAAGAGGGATTCATTGAAATAATATCCTACCAAATAGGGATTCATTGAGCTATTGTCCTACCAAATAGGGGTTGATTGAACTAATTTCCTAGCAAATAGGGATTCATTGAAATAATATCCTACCAAATAGGGATTCATTTAACAAATATCCTACCAAATAGGGATTCATTGAACTAATATCCAACCAAATAGGGATTCATTGAACTAATATCATACCAAACAGGGATTCTTTGAACTAATATCCTACCAAATAGGGATTCATTGAACTAATATCTACCCAAACAGGGATTCATTGAACTGATATCCTACCGAATAGGGATTCATTGAACTAATATCCTACCAAACAGGGATTCATTGAACTAATATCACACTAAATAGGGATTCATTGAACTGATATCCTAGCAAATAGGGATTCACTGAACTAATATTCTACCAAATAGGGATTCATTGAAATAATATCCTACCAAATAGGGATTCATTGAACTAATATCCTACCAAACAGGGATTCATTGAACTAATATCCTACCAAATAGGGATTCATTGAACTAATATTCTACCAAATAGGGATTCATTGAACTATTGTCCTACCAAATAGGGATTCATTGAAATAATTTCCGACCAAATAGGGATTCATTGAACTAATATCCTACCAAATAGAGTTTGGTGAACTAATATTCTACCAAATAGGTATTCGTTTAACTAATTCCCTACCAAATAGGGATTTGTTGAACTAATATTCTACCAAATAGTTATTTTTTTAACTAATTTCCTTCCAATAGTGATTCATTGAACTAATATTCTACCAAATAGGGTTTCATTGAACTGATATCCTACCAAATAGGGATTGATTGAACTAATATTCTACCAAATAGGGATTCATTGAACTAATTTCCTACCAAATAGGGATTCATTGAACTAATATACTA
>NW_027169112.1:2500-5000 GCF_036898095.1 Palaemon carinicauda | reverse complement strand
CGTAATGACCCGAGGACCAGTGCTTTCAGGAGATCCCTCCTTTGCCGGCAATTGGATACTAAACTGCATGAAAAGAAAGATTTATATTCACGCCTTGATCGTCTGCAGAGTGAATGGGCTGAAATCCAGAACATGGCCATTGGTCAAACACGCCCTTCTGAAGAGGTCCTGGGATACATTGAGAGAGAGGAACAAGACAATCTAGACCACAGTATTATTGAAGAAAGTGATGAAAGGCAACCTGATGACAATGATCCACAAAGGAATCGCCTTACCTACCCGGAAAATATCTCTTACCTCCTTAATAAACTAAAAGAGAAAAACCATCGAAATCGGATCAAAACTGTAATAAGAAAACTCATTAATATCAGTGGAGGCAATCTTAGGATCCCAGAAAAGAGGCAAGAATATGTAAATCTCACCAATTACGTTCCCACGCCTGCTGAAGAAGAAATACTTTGCTTAGGCCTTAATTGCCACTACATGACCAAACCAAGACCGACTGACAAGAGATTGGAAATCGAGCTCCTCCTTGACACCATCCAAGAAAATGAACGTAGAGGTGCCCTACGGACGACTGATGCCCTCCAACCCCTACTCTTGGCAGAAGCCCTCACTGACCGTGGCCAACACCGGAGTGAGATCGTCACGAAGGAGATGAGAGATGCTGCCAAGGCTCTTAGATTGCAAGAAGGCATCACTGTACGCCGTGCAGATAAAACTGCCGCCTTCGTTCTCATAAATACAGAGGAGTACCATGAAAAACTAGACCGAATTTTGGCTGATACCTCAAAATTTGAACGATTGTCGCGCAACCCCACTGAAGATATCAAGAGGGAAGCAAACAGCATTATAAAAACCATTAATGCTGCCACTGACGCCGTCCATTTGCCACCTATTTCAGGTGAATTTGGGCTTGGCTATTTATACGGAAATGTAAAAACGCACAAGCAAGGGAACCCTCTCCGGCCTATTATCAGCCAGTGCCCTGCCCCTACATACCAGCTTGCTAAGAGACTGAACACCTTGCTCACACCCTATATACCCAATAAATATTGTGTGACATCATCAGCAGAATTCCTAGAAAAACTGAGAAATTCCACAAGTGACGGAGTTATTGCCTCCATGGATGTCGAGTCCCTATTTACTAACGTTCCCGTGAATGAAACAATAAACTTAGTAATGGACAGAGTTTATAGGGATACAACTACACCCACCCTCAACATCCCCGAGGCCTCTCTCCGTGCACTATTAGAAATATGCACCAAGAGAGCCCCTTTCACTACCCATAAGGGCCATATATATATTCAGAAAGATGGAGTCGCTATGGGGTCCCCTTTAGGCGTCCTCTTTGCTAATTTTTATATGGGAGTAGTCGAAGAGAGAGTTTTTCGAAAAATCAGCAAACCAGACCTCATTGACGATACTTTCATAAAAACGGCCAATCAGGAGAGCATAGAAGAACTTCGCCGAATTTTCGAGGAATGCAGCTCGCTCAGGTTCACCCTAGAGCACAGCCTCCAAGGACGTCTCCCCTTCCTTGATGTCCTTGTAGAAACAATCAATAATAGCTTTAATACCTCGGTGTACGTAAAACCAACAAATCTTGGCCTATGTCTGAATGGTGACAGCGAGTGCCCTAGCCGGTATAAAACTGCCACCATTAAGGCTTTTATTCGGAGAGCCATTTCTCACTGTTCTTCGTGGAGAAGCACCCACGAGGAACTTGACAGAATTACTAAAATTCTGGTGAATAATGGCTTCACGAATAAGGACATTAATCGGCAAATTAAAAAAGAAATCGAGAAATGGTACCAGAATGAAGGCCCTGATGATACCAACACGCCAGCAAAAGTAAATCTATACTATAAAGGCATTATGAGCGTAAACTACAAATAAAAAGAAAAGACTATGAAATATACAATAAAAAACAACGTTTTTGCCACGGCAGAGGATACTGAAATCAACCTCATAATTTATTACCAATCAGCAAAAACACGAGACTTGATAATGAAAAACAACCCTGCCCCTGCCATGCAAGATGACTTGAAGAAGACGAACGTAGTGTACCGATATAAATGCCCTGTCCAGGAATGTCCTGGCACCTACATCGGGATGACGACGATGCGTCTTTCTAAGAGATTATCTTGCCACGTGCAACAGGGTGCAATAAAAATGTATTGCCTCCAAAAACATAATTTCAAGACAACAAGGGAGCATATAGTGAAAAAAGTAACCTTCATCGCCCGTGCCCCTGACAGCAGACGTCTCTGGATAATGGAAGCTCTTTTTATTCAACAACAAAGACCTAACCTCAACACCACGCAAGAAGGGACCTTATTGCCAACATGTATAAGGTCCACCACCAACAATAGTCCAGGCAATAACAACTATGACAGGACTGATTTAGCCGAAGGTCAAAACATGGATTATCTCCTGACAGAACCAGAGTCAATAATCCGACCAACCATCCTGGCGAGGCAGAGGCCACTCCCTCCTA
>NW_027169110.1:0-45894 GCF_036898095.1 Palaemon carinicauda | reverse complement strand
GAAAAAAGGGAAAAAATTCTACTAAATAAAAATTAATCTATATTCCTGTCTTCGTAATTTTCGTGGGAAAGGAAAAAAGGGAAAAAATTCTACTAAATAAAATTTAATCTATATTCATGTCTTCGTAATTTTCGTGGGAAAGGAAAAAAGGGAAAAAATTCTACTAAATAAAATTTAATCTATATTCATGTCTTCGTAATTTTCGTGGGAAAGGAAAAAAGGGAAAAAATTCTACTAAATAAAAATTAGTTTATATTCCTGTCTTCGTAATTTTCGTGGGAAAGGAAAAAAGGGAAAAAATTCTACTAAATAAAAATTAGTTTATATTCCTGTCTTCGTAATTTTCGTGGGAAAGGAAAAAAGGGAAAAAATTCTACTAAATAAAATTTAATCTATATTCATGTCTTCGTAATTTTCGTGGGAAAGGAAAAAAGGGAAAAAATTCTACTAAATAAAATTTAATCTATATTCCTGTCTTCGTAATTTTCGTGGGAAAGGAAAAAAGGGAAAAAATTCTACTAAATAAAATTTAATCTATATTCCTGTCTTCGTAATTTTCGTGGGAAAGGAAAAAAGGGAAAAAATTCTACTAAATAAAATTTAATCTATATTCATGTCTTCGTAATTTTCGTGGGAAAGGAAAAAAGGGAAAAAATTCTACTAAATAAAATTTAATCTATATTCATGTCTTCGTAATTTTCGTGGGAAAGGAAAAAAGGGAAAAAATTCTACTAAATAAAATTTAATCTATATTCCTGTCTTCGTAATTTTCGTGGGAAAGGAAAAAAGGGAAAAAATTCTACTAAATAAAATTTAATCTATATTCATGTCTTCGTAATTTTCGTGGGAAAGGAAAAAAGGGAAAAAATTCTACTAAATAAATATTAATCTATATTCATGTCTTCGTAATTTTCGTGGGAAAGGAAAAAAGGGAAAAAATTCTACTAAATAAATATTAATCTATATTCATGTCTTCGTAATTTTCGTGGGAAAGGAAAAAAGGGAAAAAATTCTACTAAATAAAATTTAATCTATATTCATGTCTTCGTAATTTTCGTGGGAAAGGAAAAAAGGGAAAAAATTCTACTAAATAAAAATTAATCTATATTCATGTCTTCGTAATTTTCGTGGGAAAGGAAAAAAGGGAAAAAATTCTACTAAATAAAATTTAATCTATATTCATGTCTTCGTAATTTTCGTGGGAAAGGAAAAAAGGGAAAAAATTCTACTAAATAAAATTTAATCTATATTCATGTCTTCGTAATTTTCGTGGGAAAGGAAAAAAGGGAAAAAATTCTACTAAATAAAATTTAATCTATATTCATGTCTTCGTAATTTTCGTGGGAAAGGAAAAAAGGGAAAAAATTCTACTAAATAAAATTTAATCTATATTCATGTCTTCGTAATTTTCGTGGGAAAGGAAAAAAGGGAAAAAATTCTACTAAATAAAATTTAATCTATATTCATGTCTTCGTAATTTTCGTGGGAAAGGAAAAAAGGGAAAAAATTCTACTAAATAAAATTAATCTATATTCATGTCTTCGTAATTTTCGTGGGAAAGGAAAAAAGGGAAAAAATTCTACTAAATAAAATTTAATCTATATTCATGTCTTCGTAATTTTCGTGGGAAAGGAAAAAAGGGAAAAAATTCTACTAAATAAAATTTAATCTATATTCATGTCTTCGTAATTTTCGTGGGAAAGGAAAAAAGGGAAAAAATTCTACTAAATAAAAATTAATCTATATTCCTGTCTTCGTAATTTTCGTGGGAAAGGAAAAAAGGGAAAAAATTCTACTAAATAAAATTTAATCTATATTCATGTCTTCGTAATTTTCGTGGGAAAGGAAAAAAGGGAAAAAATTCTACTAAATAAAATTTAATCTATATTCATGTCTTCGTAATTTTCGTGGGAAAGGAAAAAAGGGAAAAAATTCTACTAAATAAAATTTAATCTATATTCATGTCTTCGTAATTTTCGTGGGAAAGGAAAAAAGGGAAAAAATTCTACTAAATAAAATTTAATCTATATTCATGTCTTCGTAATTTTCGTGGGAAAGGAAAAAAGGGAAAAAATTCTACTAAATAAAATATTAATCTATATTCATGTCTTCGTAATTTTCGTGGGAAAGGAAAAAAGGGAAAAAATTCTACTAAATAAAATTTAATCTATATTCATGTCTTCGTAATTTTCGTGGGAAAGGAAAAAAGGGAAAAAATTCTACTAAATAAAATTTAATCTATATTCATGTCTTCGTAATTTTCGTGGGAAAGGAAAAAAGGGAAAAAATTCTACTAAATAAAATTTAATCTATATTCATGTCTTCGTAATTTTCGTGGGAAAGGAAAAAAGGGAAAAAATTCTACTAAATAAAAATTAATCTATATTCATGTCTTCGTAATTTTCGTGGGAAAGGAAAAAAGGGAAAAAATTCTACTAAATAAAAATTAATCTATATTCATGTCTTCGTAATTTTCGTGGGAAAGGAAAAAAGGGAAAAAATTCTACTAAATAAAATTTAATCTATATTCATGTCTTCGTAATTTTCGTGGGAAAGGAAAAAAGGGAAAAAATTCTACTAAATAAAAATTAATCTATATTCATGTCTTCGTAATTTTCGTGGGAAAGGAAAAAAGGGAAAAAATTCTACTAAATAAAATTTAATCTATATTCATGTCTTCGTAATTTTCGTGGGAAAGGAAAAAAGGGAAAAAATTCTACTAAATAAAATTTAATCTATATTCATGTCTTCGTAATTTTCGTGGGAAAGGAAAAAAGGGAAAAAATTCTACTAAATAAAATTTAATCTATATTCATGTCTTCGTAATTTTCGTGGGAAAGGAAAAAAGGGAAAAAATTCTACTAAATAAAATTTAATCTATATTCATGTCTTCGTAATTTTCGTGGGAAAGGAAAAAAGGGAAAAAATTCTACTAAATAAAATTTAATCTATATTCATGTCTTCGTAATTTTCGTGGGAAAGGAAAAAAGGGAAAAAATTCTACTAAATAAAATTTAATCTATATTCATGTCTTCGTAATTTTCGTGGGAAAGGAAAAAAGGGAAAAAATTCTACTAAATAAAATTTAATCTATATTCATGTCTTCGTAATTTTCGTGGGAAAGGAAAAAAGGGAAAAAATTCTACTAAATAAAATTTAATCTATATTCATGTCTTCGTAATTTTCGTGGGAAAGGAAAAAAGGGAAAAAATTCTACTAAATAAAATTTAATCTATATTCATGTCTTCGTAATTTTCGTGGGAAAGGAAAAAAGGGAAAAAATTCTACTAAATAAAATTTAATCTATATTCATGTCTTCGTAATTTTCGTGGGAAAGGAAAAAAGGGAAAAAATTCTACTAAATAAAATTTAATCTATATTCATGTCTTCGTAATTTTCGTGGGAAAGGAAAAAAGGGAAAAAATTCTACTAAATAAAATTTAATCTATATTCATGTCTTCGTAATTTTCGTGGGAAAGGAAAAAAGGGAAAAAATTCTACTAAATAAAATTTAATCTATATTCATGTCTTCGTAATTTTCGTGGGAAAGGAAAAAAGGGAAAAAATTCTACTAAATAAAATTTAATCTATATTCATGTCTTCGTAATTTTCGTGGGAAAGGAAAAAAGGGAAAAAATTCTACTAAATAAAATTTAATCTATATTCATGTCTTCGTAATTTTCGTGGGAAAGGAAAAAAGGGAAAAAATTCTACTAAATAAAATTTAATCTATATTCATGTCTTCGTAATTTTCGTGGGAAAGGAAAAAAGGGAAAAAATTCTACTAAATAAAATTTAATCTATATTCATGTCTTCGTAATTTTCGTGGGAAAGGAAAAAAGGGAAAAAATTCTACTAAATAAAATTTAATCTATATTCATGTCTTCGTAATTTTCGTGGGAAAGGAAAAAAGGGAAAAAATTCTACTAAATAAAATTTAATCTATATTCATGTCTTCGTAATTTTCGTGGGAAAGGAAAAAAGGGAAAAAATTCTACTAAATAAAATTTAATCTATATTCATGTCTTCGTAATTTTCGTGGGAAAGGAAAAAAGGGAAAAAATTCTACTAAATAAAATTTAATCTATATTCATGTCTTCGTAATTTTCGTGGGAAAGGAAAAAAGGGAAAAAATTCTACTAAATAAAATTTAATCTATATTCATGTCTTCGTAATTTTCGTGGGAAAGGAAAAAAGGGAAAAAATTCTACTAAATAAAATTTAATCTATATTCATGTCTTCGTAATTTTCGTGGGAAAGGAAAAAAGGGAAAAAATTCTACTAAATAAAATTTAATCTATATTCATGTCTTCGTAATTTTCGTGGGAAAGGAAAAAAGGGAAAAAATTCTACTAAATAAAAATTAATCTATATTCATGTCTTCGTAATTTTCGTGGGAAAGGAAAAAAGGGAAAAAATTCTACTAAATAAAATTTAATCTATATTCATGTCTTCGTAATTTTCGTGGGAAAGGAAAAAAGGGAAAAAATTCTACTAAATAAAATTTAATCTATATTCATGTCTTCGTAATTTTCGTGGGAAAGGAAAAAAGGGAAAAAATTCTACTAAATAAAATTAATCTATATTCATGTCTTCGTAATTTTCGTGGGAAAGGAAAAAAGGGAAAAAATTCTACTAAATAAAAATTAATCTATATTCCTGTCTTCGTAATTTTCGTGGGAAAGGAAAAAAGGGAAAAAATTCTACTAAATAAAATTTAATCTATATTCCTGTCTTCGTAATTTTCGTGGGAAAGGAAAAAAGGGAAAAAATTCTACTAAATAAAATTTAATCTATATTCATGTCTTCGTAATTTTCGTGGGAAAGGAAAAAAGGGAAAAAATTCTACTAAATAAAATTTAATCTATATTCATGTCTTCGTAATTTTCGTGGGAAAGGAAAAAAGGGAAAAAATTCTACTAAATAAAAATTAGTTTATATTCCTGTCTTCGTAATTTTCGTGGGAAAGGAAAAAAGGGAAAAAATTCTACTAAATAAAATTAATCTATATTCCTGTCTTCGTAATTTTCGTGGGAAAGGAAAAAAGGGAAAAAATTCTACTAAATAAAATTTAATCTATATTCATGTCTTCGTAATTTTCGTGGGAAAGGAAAAAAGGGAAAAAATTCTACTAAATAAAATTTAATCTATATTCCTGTCTTCGTAATTTTCGTGGGAAAGGAAAAAAGGGAAAAAATTCTACTAAATAAAATTTAATCTATATTCCTGTCTTCGTAATTTTCGTGGGAAAGGAAAAAAGGGAAAAAATTCTACTAAATAAAATTTAATCTATATTCATGTCTTCGTAATTTTCGTGGGAAAGGAAAAAAGGGAAAAAATTCTACTAAATAAAATTTAATCTATATTCATGTCTTCGTAATTTTCGTGGGAAAGGAAAAAAGGGAAAAAATTCTACTAAATAAAATTTAATCTATATTCCTGTCTTCGTAATTTTCGTGGGAAAGGAAAAAAGGGAAAAAATTCTACTAAATAAAATTTAATCTATATTCATGTCTTCGTAATTTTCGTGGGAAAGGAAAAAAGGGAAAAAATTCTACTAAATAAAATTTAATCTATATTCATGTCTTCGTAATTTTCGTGGGAAAGGAAAAAAGGGAAAAAATTCTACTAAATAAAATATTAATCTATATTCATGTCTTCGTAATTTTCGTGGGAAAGGAAAAAAGGGAAAAAATTCTACTAAATAAAATTAATCTATATTCATGTCTTCGTAATTTTCGTGGGAAAGGAAAAAAGGGAAAAAATTCTACTAAATAAAATTAATCTATATTCATGTCTTCGTAATTTTCGTGGGAAAGGAAAAAAGGGAAAAAATTCTACTAAATAAAATTTAATCTATATTCATGTCTTCGTAATTTTCGTGGGAAAGGAAAAAAGGGAAAAAATTCTACTAAATAAAATTTAATCTATATTCATGTCTTCGTAATTTTCGTGGGAAAGGAAAAAAGGGAAAAAATTCTACTAAATAAAAATTAATCTATATTCATGTCTTCGTAATTTTCGTGGGAAAGGAAAAAAGGGAAAAAATTCTACTAAATAAAATTTAATCTATATTCATGTCTTCGTAATTTTCGTGGGAAAGGAAAAAAGGGAAAAAATTCTACTAAATAAAATTTAATCTATATTCATGTCTTCGTAATTTTCGTGGGAAAGGAAAAAAGGGAAAAAATTCTACTAAATAAAATTTAATCTATATTCATGTCTTCGTAATTTTCGTGGGAAAGGAAAAAAGGGAAAAAATTCTACTAAATAAAATTTAATCTATATTCATGTCTTCGTAATTTTCGTGGGAAAGGAAAAAAGGGAAAAAATTCTACTAAATAAAATTTAATCTATATTCATGTCTTCGTAATTTTCGTGGGAAAGGAAAAAAGGGAAAAAATTCTACTAAATAAAATTAATCTATATTCATGTCTTCGTAATTTTCGTGGGAAAGGAAAAAAGGGAAAAAATTCTACTAAATAAAATATTAATCTATATTCATGTCTTCGTAATTTTCGTGGGAAAGGAAAAAAGGGAAAAAATTCTACTAAATAAAATTTAATCTATATTCATGTCTTCGTAATTTTCGTGGGAAAGGAAAAAAGGGAAAAAATTCTACTAAATAAAATATTAATCTATATTCATGTCTTCGTAATTTTCGTGGGAAAGGAAAAAAGGGAAAAAATTCTACTAAATAAAATTTAATCTATATTCATGTCTTCGTAATTTTCGTGGGAAAGGAAAAAAGGGAAAAAATTCTACTAAATAAATATTAATCTATATTCATGTCTTCGTAATTTTCGTGGGAAAGGAAAAAAGGGAAAAAATTCTACTAAATAAAATTTAATCTATATTCATGTCTTCGTAATTTTCGTGGGAAAGGAAAAAAGGGAAAAAATTCTACTAAATAAAATTTAATCTATATTCATGTCTTCGTAATTTTCGTGGGAAAGGAAAAAAGGGAAAAAATTCTACTAAATAAAATTTAATCTATATTCATGTCTTCGTAATTTTCGTGGGAAAGGAAAAAAGGGAAAAAATTCTACTAAATAAAATTAATCTATATTCATGTCTTCGTAATTTTCGTGGGAAAGGAAAAAAGGGAAAAAATTCTACTAAATAAAATTTAATCTATATTCATGTCTTCGTAATTTTCGTGGGAAAGGAAAAAAGGGAAAAAATTCTACTAAATAAAATTTAATCTATATTCATGTCTTCGTAATTTTCGTGGGAAAGGAAAAAAGGGAAAAAATTCTACTAAATAAAAATTAATCTATATTCATGTCTTCGTAATTTTCGTGGGAAAGGAAAAAAGGGAAAAAATTCTACTAAATAAAAATTAATCTATATTCATGTCTTCGTAATTTTCGTGGGAAAGGAAAAAAGGGAAAAAATTCTACTAAATAAAAATTAATCTATATTCATGTCTTCGTAATTTTCGTGGGAAAGGAAAAAAGGGAAAAAATTCTACTAAATAAAATATTAATCTATATTCATGTCTTCGTAATTTTCGTGGGAAAGGAAAAAAGGGAAAAAATTCTACTAAATAAAATTTAATCTATATTCATGTCTTCGTAATTTTCGTGGGAAAGGAAAAAAGGGAAAAAATTCTACTAAATAAAATATTAATCTATATTCATGTCTTCGTAATTTTCGTGGGAAAGGAAAAAAGGGAAAAAATTCTACTAAATAAAATTTAATCTATATTCATGTCTTCGTAATTTTCGTGGGAAAGGAAAAAAGGGAAAAAATTCTACTAAATAAAATTAATCTATATTCCTGTCTTCGTAATTTTCGTGGGAAAGGAAAAAAGGGAAAAAATTCTACTAAATAAATATTAATCTATATTCATGTCTTCGTAATTTTCGTGGGAAAGGAAAAAAGGGAAAAAATTCTACTAAATAAAATTTAATCTATATTCATGTCTTCGTAATTTTCGTGGGAAAGGAAAAAAGGGAAAAAATTCTACTAAATAAAATTTAATCTATATTCATGTCTTCGTAATTTTCGTGGGAAAGGAAAAAAGGGAAAAAATTCTACTAAATAAAATTTAATCTATATTCATGTCTTCGTAATTTTCGTGGGAAAGGAAAAAAGGGAAAAAATTCTACTAAATAAAATTTAATCTATATTCATGTCTTCGTAATTTTCGTGGGAAAGGAAAAAAGGGAAAAAATTCTACTAAATAAAATTTAATCTATATTCATGTCTTCGTAATTTTCGTGGGAAAGGAAAAAAGGGAAAAAATTCTACTAAATAAAATTTAATCTATATTCATGTCTTCGTAATTTTCGTGGGAAAGGAAAAAAGGGAAAAAATTCTACTAAATAAAATTTAATCTATATTCATGTCTTCGTAATTTTCGTGGGAAAGGAAAAAAGGGAAAAAATTCTACTAAATAAAATATTAATCTATATTCATGTCTTCGTAATTCTCGTGGGAAAGGAAAAAAGGGAAAAAATTCTACTAAATAAAAATTAATCTATATTCATGTCTTCGTAATTTTCGTGGGAAAGGAAAAAAGGGAAAAAATTCTACTAAATAAAATTTAATCTATATTCATGTCTTCGTAATTTTCGTGGGAAAGGAAAAAAGGGAAAAAATTCTACTAAATAAAATTTAATCTATATTCATGTCTTCGTAATTTTCGTGGGAAAGGAAAAAAGGGAAAAAATTCTACTAAATAAAATTTAATCTATATTCATGTCTTCGTAATTTTCGTGGGAAAGGAAAAAAGGGAAAAAATTCTACTAAATAAAATTTAATCTATATTCATGTCTTCGTAATTTTCGTGGGAAAGGAAAAAAGGGAAAAAATTCTACTAAATAAAATTTAATCTATATTCATGTCTTCGTAATTTTCGTGGGAAAGGAAAAAAGGGAAAAAATTCTACTAAATAAAATTTAATCTATATTCATGTCTTCGTAATTTTCGTGGGAAAGGAAAAAAGGGAAAAAATTCTACTAAATAAAATTAATCTATATTCATGTCTTCGTAATTTTCGTGGGAAAGGAAAAAAGGGAAAAAATTCTACTAAATAAAATTTAATCTATATTCATGTCTTCGTAATTTTCGTGGGAAAGGAAAAAAGGGAAAAAATTCTACTAAATAAAATTTAATCTATATTCATGTCTTCGTAATTTTCGTGGGAAAGGAAAAAAGGGAAAAAATTCTACTAAATAAAATTTAATCTATATTCATGTCTTCGTAATTTTCGTGGGAAAGGAAAAAAGGGAAAAAATTCTACTAAATAAAATTTAATCTATATTCATGTCTTCGTAATTTTCGTGGGAAAGGAAAAAAGGGAAAAAATTCTACTAAATAAAATTTAATCTATATTCATGTCTTCGTAATTTTCGTGGGAAAGGAAAAAAGGGAAAAAATTCTACTAAATAAAATTTAATCTATATTCATGTCTTCGTAATTTTCGTGGGAAAGGAAAAAAGGGAAAAAATTCTACTAAATAAAATTTAATCTATATTCATGTCTTCGTAATTTTCGTGGGAAAGGAAAAAAGGGAAAAAATTCTACTAAATAAAATTTAATCTATATTCATGTCTTCGTAATTTTCGTGGGAAAGGAAAAAAGGGAAAAAATTCTACTAAATAAAATTTAATCTATATTCATGTCTTCGTAATTTTCGTGGGAAAGGAAAAAAGGGAAAAAATTCTACTAAATAAAATTTAATCTATATTCATGTCTTCGTAATTTTCGTGGGAAAGGAAAAAAGGGAAAAAATTCTACTAAATAAAATTTAATCTATATTCATGTCTTCGTAATTTTCGTGGGAAAGGAAAAAAGGGAAAAAATTCTACTAAATAAAATTTAATCTATATTCCTGTCTTCGTAATTTTCGTGGGAAAGGAAAAAAGGGAAAAAATTCTACTAAATAAAATTTAATCTATATTCCTGTCTTCGTAATTTTCGTGGGAAAGGAAAAAAGGGAAAAAATTCTACTAAATAAAATTTAATCTATATTCATGTCTTCGTAATTTTCGTGGGAAAGGAAAAAAGGGAAAAAATTCTACTAAATAAAATTTAATCTATATTCCTGTCTTCGTAATTTTCGTGGGAAAGGAAAAAAGGGAAAAAATTCTACTAAATAAAATTTAATCTATATTCCTGTCTTCGTAATTTTCGTGGGAAAGGAAAAAAGGGAAAAAATTCTACTAAATAAAATTTAATCTATATTCATGTCTTCGTAATTTTCGTGGGAAAGGAAAAAAGGGAAAAAATTCTACTAAATAAAATTTAATCTATATTCATGTCTTCGTAATTTTCGTGGGAAAGGAAAAAAGGGAAAAAATTCTACTAAATAAAAATTAATCTATATTCCTGTCTTCGTAATTTTCGTGGGAAAGGAAAAAAGGGAAAAAATTCTACTAAATAAAATTTAATCTATATTCATGTCTTCGTAATTTTCGTGGGAAAGGAAAAAAGGGAAAAAATTCTACTAAATAAAATATTAATCTATATTCATGTCTTCGTAATTTTCGTGGGAAAGGAAAAAAGGGAAAAAATTCTACTAAATAAATATTAATCTATATTCATGTCTTCGTAATTTTCGTGGGAAAGGAAAAAAGGGAAAAAATTCTACTAAATAAAAATTAATCTATATTCATGTCTTCGTAATTTTCGTGGGAAAGGAAAAAAGGGAAAAAATTCTACTAAATAAAAATTAATCTATATTCATGTCTTCGTAATTTTCGTGGGAAAGGAAAAAAGGGAAAAAATTCTACTAAATAAAATTTAATCTATATTCATGTCTTCGTAATTTTCGTGGGAAAGGAAAAAAGGGAAAAAATTCTACTAAATAAAATTTAATCTATATTCATGTCTTCGTAATTTTCGTGGGAAAGGAAAAAAGGGAAAAAATTCTACTAAATAAAAATTAATCTATATTCATGTCTTCGTAATTTTCGTGGGAAAGGAAAAAAGGGAAAAAATTCTACTAAATAAAATTTAATCTATATTCATGTCTTCGTAATTTTCGTGGGAAAGGAAAAAAGGGAAAAAATTCTACTAAATAAAATTTAATCTATATTCATGTCTTCGTAATTTTCGTGGGAAAGGAAAAAAGGGAAAAAATTCTACTAAATAAAATTTAATCTATATTCATGTCTTCGTAATTTTCGTGGGAAAGGAAAAAAGGGAAAAAATTCTACTAAATAAAATTTAATCTATATTCATGTCTTCGTAATTTTCGTGGGAAAGGAAAAAAGGGAAAAAATTCTACTAAATAAAATTTAATCTATATTCATGTCTTCGTAATTTTCGTGGGAAAGGAAAAAAGGGAAAAAATTCTACTAAATAAAAATTAATCTATATTCATGTCTTCGTAATTTTCGTGGGAAAGGAAAAAAGGGAAAAAATTCTACTAAATAAAATATTAATCTATATTCCTGTCTTCGTAATTTTCGTGGGAAAGGAAAAAAGGGAAAAAATTCTACTAAATAAAATTTAATCTATATTCATGTCTTCGTAATTTTCGTGGGAAAGGAAAAAAGGGAAAAAATTCTACTAAATAAAATATTAATCTATATTCATGTCTTCGTAATTTTCGTGGGAAAGGAAAAAAGGGAAAAAATTCTACTAAATAAAATTTAATCTATATTCATGTCTTCGTAATTTTCGTGGGAAAGGAAAAAAGGGAAAAAATTCTACTAAATAAATATTAATCTATATTCATGTCTTCGTAATTTTCGTGGGAAAGGAAAAAAGGGAAAAAATTCTACTAAATAAAATTTAATCTATATTCATGTCTTCGTAATTTTCGTGGGAAAGGAAAAAAGGGAAAAAATTCTACTAAATAAAATTTAATCTATATTCATGTCTTCGTAATTTTCGTGGGAAAGGAAAAAAGGGAAAAAATTCTACTAAATAAAATTTAATCTATATTCATGTCTTCGTAATTTTCGTGGGAAAGGAAAAAAGGGAAAAAATTCTACTAAATAAAAATTAATCTATATTCATGTCTTCGTAATTTTCGTGGGAAAGGAAAAAAGGGAAAAAATTCTACTAAATAAAAATTAATCTATATTCATGTCTTCGTAATTTTCGTGGGAAAGGAAAAAAGGGAAAAAATTCTACTAAATAAAATTTAATCTATATTCATGTCTTCGTAATTTTCGTGGGAAAGGAAAAAAGGGAAAAAATTCTACTAAATAAAAATTAATCTATATTCATGTCTTCGTAATTTTCGTGGGAAAGGAAAAAAGGGAAAAAATTCTACTAAATAAAAATTAATCTATATTCATGTCTTCGTAATTTTCGTGGGAAAGGAAAAAAGGGAAAAAATTCTACTAAATAAAAATTAGTTTATATTCCTGTCTTCGTAATTTTCGTGGGAAAGGAAAAAAGGGAAAAAATTCTACTAAATAAAATATTAATCTATATTCCTGTCTTCGTAATTTTCGTGGGAAAGGAAAAAAGGGAAAAAATTCTACTAAATAAAATTTAATCTATATTCATGTCTTCGTAATTTTCGTGGGAAAGGAAAAAAGGGAAAAAATTCTACTAAATAAATATTAATCTATATTCATGTCTTCGTAATTTTCGTGGGAAAGGAAAAAAGGGAAAAAATTCTACTAAATAAAATTTAATCTATATTCATGTCTTCGTAATTTTCGTGGGAAAGGAAAAAAGGGAAAAAATTCTACTAAATAAAAATTAATCTATATTCATGTCTTCGTAATTTTCGTGGGAAAGGAAAAAAGGGAAAAAATTCTACTAAATAAATATTAATCTATATTCATGTCTTCGTAATTTTCGTGGGAAAGGAAAAAAGGGAAAAAATTCTACTAAATAAAATTTAATCTATATTCATGTCTTCGTAATTTTCGTGGGAAAGGAAAAAAGGGAAAAAATTCTACTAAATAAAATTTAATCTATATTCATGTCTTCGTAATTTTCGTGGGAAAGGAAAAAAGGGAAAAAATTCTACTAAATAAAATTTAATCTATATTCATGTCTTCGTAATTTTCGTGGGAAAGGAAAAAAGGGAAAAAATTCTACTAAATAAAATTTAATCTATATTCATGTCTTCGTAATTCTCGTGGGAAAGGAAAAAAGGGAAAAAATTCTACTAAATAAAATTAATCTATATTCATGTCTTCGTAATTCTCGTGGGAAAGGAAAAAAGGGAAAAAATTCTACTAAATAAAAATTAGTTTATATTCATGTCTTCGTAATTTTCGTGGGAAAGGAAAAAAGGGAAAAAATTCTACTAAATAAATATTAATCTATATTCCTGTCTTCGTAATTTTCGTGGGAAAGGAAAAAAGGGAAAAAATTCTACTAAATAAATATTAATCTATATTCATGTCTTCGTAATTCTCGTGGGAAAGGAAAAAGGGAAAAAATTCTACTAAATAAATAATAATCTATATTCATGTCTTCGTAATTTTCGTGGGAAAGGAAAAAAGGGAAAAAATTCTACTAAATAAAATTTAATCTATATTCATGTCTTCGTAATTTTCGTGGGAAAGGAAAAAAGGGAAAAAATTCTACTAAATAAAATTTAATCTATATTCATGTCTTCGTAATTTTCGTGGGAAAGGAAAAAAGGGAAAAAATTCTACTAAATAAAATTTAATCTATATTCATGTCTTCGTAATTTTCGTGGGAAAGGAAAAAAGGGAAAAAATTCTACTAAATAAATATTAATCTATATTCATGTCTTCGTAATTTTCGTGGGAAAGGAAAAAAGGGAAAAAATTCTACTAAATAAAATTTAATCTATATTCCTGTCTTCGTAATTTTCGTGGGAAAGGAAAAAAGGGAAAAAATTCTACTAAATAAAATTTAATCTATATTCATGTCTTCGTAATTTTCGTGGGAAAGGAAAAAAGGGAAAAAATTCTACTAAATAAAATTAATCTATATTCATGTCTTCGTAATTTTCGTGGGAAAGGAAAAAAGGGAAAAAAGTCTACTAAATAAAAATTAATCTATATTCATGTCTTCGTAATTTTCGTGGGAAAGGAAAAAAGGGAAAAAATTCTACTAAATAAAATTTAATCTATATTCATGTCTTCGTAATTTTCGTGGGAAAGGAAAAAAGGGAAAAAATTCTACTAAATAAAATTTAATCTATATTCATGTCTTCGTAATTTTCGTGGGAAAGGAAAAAAGGGAAAAAATTCTACTAAATAAAATTTAATCTATATTCATGTCTTCGTAATTTTCGTGGGAAAGGAAAAAAGGGAAAAAATTCTACTAAATAAAATTTAATCTATATTCATGTCTTCGTAATTTTCGTGGGAAAGGAAAAAAGGGAAAAAATTCTACTAAATAAAATTTAATCTATATTCATGTCTTCGTAATTTTCGTGGGAAAGGAAAAAAGGGAAAAAATTCTACTAAATAAATTTAATCTATATTCATGTCTTCGTAATTTTCGTGGGAAAGGAAAAAAGGGAAAAAATTCTACTAAATAAAATTTAATCTATATTCATGTCTTCGTAATTTTCGTGGGAAAGGAAAAAAGGGAAAAAATTCTACTAAATAAAATTTAATCTATATTCATGTCTTCGTAATTTTCGTGGGAAAGGAAAAAAGGGAAAAAATTCTACTAAATAAAATTTAATCTATATTCATGTCTTCGTAATTTTCGTGGGAAAGGAAAAAAGGGAAAAAATTCTACTAAATAAAATTTAATCTATATTCATGTCTTCGTAATTTTCGTGGGAAAGGAAAAAAGGGAAAAAATTCTACTAAATAAAATTTAATCTATATTCATGTCTTCGTAATTTTCGTGGGAAAGGAAAAAAGGGAAAAAATTCTACTAAATAAAATTTAATCTATATTCATGTCTTCGTAATTTTCGTGGGAAAGGAAAAAAGGGAAAAAATTCTACTAAATAAAATTTAATCTATATTCATGTCTTCGTAATTTTCGTGGGAAAGGAAAAAAGGGAAAAAATTCTACTAAATAAAATTTAATCTATATTCATGTCTTCGTAATTTTCGTGGGAAAGGAAAAAAGGGAAAAAATTCTACTAAATAAAAATAATCTATATTCATGTCTTCGTAATTTTCGTGGGAAAGGAAAAAAGGGAAAAAATTCTACTAAATAAAATTTAATCTATATTCATGTCTTCGTAATTTTCGTGGGAAAGGAAAAAAGGGAAAAAATTCTACTAAATAAAATTTAATCTATATTCATGTCTTCGTAATTTTCGTGGGAAAGGAAAAAAGGGAAAAAATTCTACTAAATAAAATTTAATCTATATTCATGTCTTCGTAATTTTCGTGGGAAAGGAAAAAAGGGAAAAAATTCTACTAAATAAAATTTAATCTATATTCATGTCTTCGTAATTTTCGTGGGAAAGGAAAAAAGGGAAAAAATTCTACTAAATAAAATTTAATCTATATTCATGTCTTCGTAATTTTCGTGGGAAAGGAAAAAAGGGAAAAAATTCTACTAAATAAATAATAATCTATATTCATGTCTTCGTAATTTTCGTGGGAAAGGAAAAAAGGGAAAAAATTCTACTAAATAAATAATAATCTATATTCATGTCTTCGTAATTTTCGTGGGAAAGGAAAAAAGGGAAAAAATTCTACTAAATAAATAATAATCTATATTCATGTCTTCGTAATTCTCGTGGGAAAGGAAAAAAGGGAAAAAATTCTACTAAATAAAATTTAATCTATATTCATGTCTTCGTAATTTTCGTGGGAAAGGAAAAAAGGGAAAAAATTCTACTAAATAAAATTTAATCTATATTCATGTCTTCGTAATTTTCGTGGGAAAGGAAAAAAGGGAAAAAATTCTACTAAATAAAATTTAATCTATATTCATGTCTTCGTAATTTTCGTGGGAAAGGAAAAAAGGGAAAAAATTCTACTAAATAAAATTTAATCTATATTCATGTCTTCGTAATTTTCGTGGGAAAGGAAAAAAGGGAAAAAATTCTACTAAATAAATAATAATCTATATTCATGTCTTCGTAATTTTCGTGGGAAAGGAAAAAAGGGAAAAAATTCTACTAAATAAATAATAATCTATATTCATGTCTTCGTAATTTTCGTGGGAAAGGAAAAAAGGGAAAAAATTCTACTAAATAAAAATTAGTTTATATTCCTGTCTTCGTAATTTTCGTGGGAAAGGAAAAAAGGGAAAAAATTCTACTAAATAAATAATAATCTATATTCATGTCTTCGTAATTCTCGTGGGAAAGGAAAAAAGGGAAAAAATTCTACTAAATAAAATTTAATCTATATTCATGTCTTCGTAATTTTCGTGGGAAAGGAAAAAAGGGAAAAAATTCTACTAAATAAAATTTAATCTATATTCATGTCTTCGTAATTTTCGTGGGAAAGGAAAAAAGGGAAAAAATTCTACTAAATAAATAATAATCTATATTCATGTCTTCGTAATTCTCGTGGGAAAGGAAAAAAGGGAAAAAATTCTACTAAATAAAATTTAATCTATATTCATGTCTTCGTAATTTTCGTGGGAAAGGAAAAAAGGGAAAAAATTCTACTAAATAAAATTTAATCTATATTCATGTCTTCGTAATTTTCGTGGGAAAGGAAAAAAGGGAAAAAATTCTACTAAATAAAATTTAATCTATATTCATGTCTTCGTAATTTTCGTGGGAAAGGAAAAAAGGGAAAAAATTCTACTAAATAAATAATAATCTATATTCATGTCTTCGTAATTTTCGTGGGAAAGGAAAAAAGGGAAAAAATTCTACTAAATAAATAATAATCTATATTCATGTCTTCGTAATTCTCGTGGGAAAGGAAAAAAGGGAAAAAATTCTACTAAATAAAATTTAATCTATATTCATGTCTTCGTAATTTTCGTGGGAAAGGAAAAAAGGGAAAAAATTCTACTAAATAAAATTTAATCTATATTCATGTCTTCGTAATTTTCGTGGGAAAGGAAAAAAGGGAAAAAATTCTACTAAATAAATAATAATCTATATTCATGTCTTCGTAATTCTCGTGGGAAAGGAAAAAAGGGAAAAAATTCTACTAAATAAATAATAATCTATATTCATGTCTTCGTAATTTTCGTGGGAAAGGAAAAAAGGGAAAAAATTCTACTAAATAAAAATTAGTTTATATTCCTGTCTTCGTAATTTTCGTAGGAAAGGAAAAAAGGGAAAAAATTCTACTAAATAAATAATAATCTATATTCATGTCTTCGTAATTCTCGTGGGAAAGGAAAAAAGGGAAAAAATTCTACTAAATAAAATTTAATCTATATTCATGTCTTCGTAATTTTCGTGGGAAAGGAAAAAAGGGAAAAAATTCTACTAAATAAAATTTAATCTATATTCATGTCTTCGTAATTTTCGTGGGAAAGGAAAAAAGGGAAAAAATTCTACTAAATAAAATTTAATCTATATTCATGTCTTCGTAATTTTCGTGGGAAAGGAAAAAAGGGAAAAAATTCTACTAAATAAAATTTAATCTATATTCATGTCTTCGTAATTTTCGTGGGAAAGGAAAAAAGGGAAAAAATTCTACTAAATAAATAATAATCTATATTCATGTCTTCGTAATTCTCGTGGGAAAGGAAAAAAGGGAAAAAATTCTACTAAATAAAAATAATCTATATTCATGTCTTCGTAATTTTCGTGGGAAAGGAAAAAAGGGAAAAAATTCTACTAAATAAAAATTAATCTATATTCATGTCTTCGTAATTTTCGTGGGAAAGGAAAAAAGGGAAAAAATTCTACTAAATAAATAATAATCTATATTCATGTCTTCGTAATTCTCGTGGGAAAGGAAAAAAGGGAAAAAATTCTACTAAATAAAATTTAATCTATATTCATGTCTTCGTAATTTTCGTGGGAAAGGAAAAAAGGGAAAAAATTCTACTAAATAAAATTAATCTATATTCATGTCTTCGTAATTTTCGTGGGAAAGGAAAAAAGGGAAAAAATTCTACTAAATAAAAATAATCTATATTCATGTCTTCGTAATTTTCGTGGGAAAGGAAAAAAGGGAAAAAATTCTACTAAATAAAATTTAATCTATATTCATGTCTTCGTAATTTTCGTGGGAAAGGAAAAAAGGGAAAAAATTCTACTAAATATTTATAGAATTTTTTCCCTTTTTTCCTTTCCCACGAAAATTACGAAGACATGAATATAGATTAAATTTTATTTAGTAGAATTTTTTCCCTTTTTTCCTTTCCCACGAAAATTACGAAGACATGAATATAGATTATTATTTATTTAGTAGAATTTTTTCCCTTTTTTCCTTTCCCACGAAAATTACGAAGACATGAATATAGATTAAATTTTATTTAGTAGAATTTTTTCCCTTTTTTCCTTTCCCACGAAAATTACGAAGACATGAATATAGATTAAATTTTATTTAGTAGAATTTTTTCCCTTTTTTCCTTTCCCACGAGAATTACGAAGACATGAATATAGATTATTATTTATTTAGTAGAATTTTTTCCCTTTTTTCCTTTCCCACGAAAATTACGAAGACATGAATATAGATTAATTTTATTTAGTAGAATTTTTTCCCTTTTTTCCTTTCCCACGAAAATTACGAAGACATGAATATAGATTATTATTTATTTAGTAGAATTTTTTCCCTTTTTTCCTTTCCCACGAGAATTACGAAGACATGAATATAGATTATTATTTATTTAGTAGAATTTTTTCCCTTTTTTCCTTTCCCACGAAAATTACGAAGACATGAATATAGATTAAATTTTATTTAGTAGAATTTTTTCCCTTTTTTCCTTTCCCACGAAAATTACGAAGACATGAATATAGATTAAATTTTATTTAGTAGAATTTTTTCCCTTTTTTCCTTTCCCACGAAAATTACGAAGACATGAATATAGATTAAATTTTATTTAGTAGAATTTTTTCCCTTTTTTCCTTTCCCACGAAAATTACGAAGACATGAATATAGATTAAATTTTATTTAGTAGAATTTTTTCCCTTTTTTCCTTTCCCACGAAAATTACGAAGACATGAATATAGATTATTTTTATTTAGTAGAATTTTTTCCCTTTTTTCCTTTCCCACGAAAATTACGAAGACATGAATATAGATTAAATTTTATTTAGTAGAATTTTTTCCCTTTTTTCCTTTCCCACGAAAATTACGAAGACATGAATATAGATTATTATTTATTTAGTAGAATTTTTTCCCTTTTTTCCTTTCCCACGAGAATTACGAAGACATGAATATAGATTATTATTTATTTAGTAGAATTTTTTCCCTTTTTTCCTTTCCCACGAAAATTACGAAGACATGAATATAGATTAAATTTTATTTAGTAGAATTTTTTCCCTTTTTTCCTTTCCCACGAAAATTACGAAGACATGAATATAGATTAAATTTTATTTAGTAGAATTTTTTCCCTTTTTTCCTTTCCCACGAGAATTACGAAGACATGAATATAGATTATTATTTATTTAGTAGAATTTTTTCCCTTTTTTCCTTTCCCACGAAAATTACGAAGACATGAATATAGATTATTATTTATTTAGTAGAATTTTTTCCCTTTTTTCCTTTCCCACGAAAATTACGAAGACATGAATATAGATTAAATTTTATTTAGTAGAATTTTTTCCCTTTTTTCCTTTCCCACGAAAATTACGAAGACATGAATATAGATTAAATTTTATTTAGTAGAATTTTTTCCCTTTTTTCCTTTCCCACGAAAATTACGAAGACATGAATATAGATTAAATTTTATTTAGTAGAATTTTTTCCCTTTTTTCCTTTCCCACGAGAATTACGAAGACATGAATATAGATTATTATTTATTTAGTAGAATTTTTTCCCTTTTTTCCTTTCCCACGAAAATTACGAAGACATGAATATAGATTAAATTTTATTTAGTAGAATTTTTTCCCTTTTTTCCTTTCCCACGAAAATTACGAAGACATGAATATAGATTAAATTTTATTTAGTAGAATTTTTTCCCTTTTTTCCTTTCCCACGAGAATTACGAAGACATGAATATAGATTATTATTTATTTAGTAGAATTTTTTCCCTTTTTTCCTTTCCCACGAAAATTACGAAGACAGGAATATAAACTAATTTTTATTTAGTAGAATTTTTTCCCTTTTTTCCTTTCCCACGAAAATTACGAAGACATGAATATAGATTATTATTTATTTAGTAGAATTTTTTCCCTTTTTTCCTTTCCCACGAGAATTACGAAGACATGAATATAGATTATTATTTATTTAGTAGAATTTTTTCCCTTTTTTCCTTTCCCACGAAAATTACGAAGACATGAATATAGATTAAATTTTATTTAGTAGAATTTTTTCCCTTTTTTCCTTTCCCACGAAAATTACGAAGACATGAATATAGATTAAATTTTATTTAGTAGAATTTTTTCCCTTTTTTCCTTTCCCACGAAAATTACGAAGACATGAATATAGATTAAATTTTATTTAGTAGAATTTTTCCCTTTTTTCCTTTCCCACGAAAATTACGAAGACATGAATATAGATTAAATTTTATTTAGTAGAATTTTTTCCCTTTTTTCCTTTCCCACGAGAATTACGAAGACATGAATATAGATTATTATTTATTTAGTAGAATTTTTTCCCTTTTTTCCTTTCCCACGAGAATTACGAAGACATGAATATAGATTATTATTTATTTAGTAGAATTTTTTCCCTTTTTTCCTTTCCCACGAAAATTACGAAGACATGAATATAGATTATTATTTATTTAGTAGAATTTTTTCCCTTTTTTCCTTTCCCACGAAAATTACGAAGACATGAATATAGATTAAATTTTATTTAGTAGAATTTTTTCCCTTTTTTCCTTTCCCACGAAAATTACGAAGACATGAATATAGATTAAATTTTATTTAGTAGAATTTTTTCCCTTTTTTCCTTTCCCACGAAAATTACGAAGACATGAATATAGATTAAATTTTATTTAGTAGAATTTTTTCCCTTTTTTCCTTTCCCACGAAAATTACGAAGACATGAATATAGATTAAATTTTATTTAGTAGAATTTTTTCCCTTTTTTCCTTTCCCACGAGAATTACGAAGACATGAATATAGATTAAATTTTATTTAGTAGAATTTTTTCCCTTTTTTCCTTTCCCACGAGAATTACGAAGACATGAATATAGATTATTATTTATTTAGTAGAATTTTTTCCCTTTTTTCCTTTCCCACGAAAATTACGAAGACATGAATATAGATTAAATTTTATTTAGTAGAATTTTTTCCCTTTTTTCCTTTCCCACGAAAATTACGAAGACATGAATATAGATTAAATTTTATTTAGTAGAATTTTTTCCCTTTTTTCCTTTCCCACGAAAATTACGAAGACATGAATATAGATTAAATTTTATTTAGTAGAATTTTTTCCCTTTTTTCCTTTCCCACGAAAATTACGAAGACATGAATATAGATTAAATTTTATTTAGTAGAATTTTTTCCCTTTTTTCCTTTCCCACGAAAATTACGAAGACATGAATATAGATTAAATTTTATTTAGTAGAATTTTTTCCCTTTTTTCCTTTCCCACGAAAATTACGAAGACATGAATATAGATTAAATTTTATTTAGTAGAATTTTTTCCCTTTTTTCCTTTCCCACGAAAATTACGAAGACATGAATATAGATTAAATTTTATTTAGTAGAATTTTTTCCCTTTTTTCCTTTCCCACGAAAATTACGAAGACATGAATATAGATTAAATTTTATTTAGTAGAATTTTTTCCCTTTTTTCCTTTCCCACGAAAATTACGAAGACATGAATATAGATTAATATTTATTTAGTAGAATTTTTTCCCTTTTTTCCTTTCCCACGAAAATTACGAAGACATGAATATAGATTAAATTTTATTTAGTAGAATTTTTTCCCTTTTTTCCTTTCCCACGAAAATTACGAAGACATGAATATAGATTAAATTTTATTTAGTAGAATTTTTTCCCTTTTTTCCTTTCCCACGAAAATTACGAAGACATGAATATAGATTAAATTTTATTTAGTAGAATTTTTTCCCTTTTTTCCTTTCCCACGAAAATTACGAAGACATGAATATAGATTAAATTTTATTTAGTAGAATTTTTTCCCTTTTTTCCTTTCCCACGAAAATTACGAAGACATGAATATAGATTAAATTTTATTTAGTAGAATTTTTTCCCTTTTTTCCTTTCCCACGAAAATTACGAAGACATGAATATAGATTAATTTTTATTTAGTAGAATTTTTTCCCTTTTTTCCTTTCCCACGAAAATTACGAAGACATGAATATAGATTAATTTTTATTTAGTAGAATTTTTTCCCTTTTTTCCTTTCCCACGAAAATTACGAAGACATGAATATAGATTAAATTTTATTTAGTAGAATTTTTTCCCTTTTTTCCTTTCCCACGAAAATTACGAAGACAGGAATATAGATTAAATTTTATTTAGTAGAATTTTTTCCCTTTTTTCCTTTCCCACGAAAATTACGAAGACATGAATATAGATTAATTTTATTTAGTAGAATTTTTTCCCTTTTTTCCTTTCCCACGAAAATTACGAAGACATGAATATAGATTAAATTTTATTTAGTAGAATTTTTTCCCTTTTTTCCTTTCCCACGAAAATTACGAAGACATGAATATAGATTAAATTTTATTTAGTAGAATTTTTTCCCTTTTTTCCTTTCCCACGAAAATTACGAAGACATGAATATAGATTAAATTTTATTTAGTAGAATTTTTTCCCTTTTTTCCTTTCCCACGAAAATTACGAAGACATGAATATAGATTATTTTTATTTAGTAGAATTTTTTCCCTTTTTTCCTTTCCCACGAAAATTACGAAGACATGAATATAGATTAATATTTATTTAGTAGAATTTTTTCCCTTTTTTCCTTTCCCACGAAAATTACGAAGACATGAATATAGATTAATATTTATTTAGTAGAATTTTTTCCCTTTTTTCCTTTCCCACGAAAATTACGAAGACATGAATATAGATTAATTTTTATTTAGTAGAATTTTTTCCCTTTTTTCCTTTCCCACGAAAATTACGAAGACATGAATATAGATTAATTTTATTTAGTAGAATTTTTTCCCTTTTTTCCTTTCCCACGAAAATTACGAAGACATGAATATAGATTAAATATTTATTTAGTAGAATTTTTTCCCTTTTTTCCTTTCCCACGAAAATTACGAAGACATGAATATAGATTAAATTTTATTTAGTAGAATTTTTTCCCTTTTTTCCTTTCCCACGAAAATTACGAAGACATGAATATAGATTAAATTTTATTTAGTAGAATTTTTTCCCTTTTTTCCTTTCCCACGAAAATTACGAAGACATGAATATAGATTAAATTTTATTTAGTAGAATTTTTTCCCTTTTTTCCTTTCCCACGAAAATTACGAAGACATGAATATAGATTAATTTTATTTAGTAGAATTTTTTCCCTTTTTTCCTTTCCCACGAAAATTACGAAGACATGAATATAGATTAATTTTTATTTAGTAGAATTTTTTCCCTTTTTTCCTTTCCCACGAAAATTACGAAGACATGAATATAGATTAAATTTTATTTAGTAGAATTTTTTCCCTTTTTTCCTTTCCCACGAAAATTACGAAGACATGAATATAGATTAATATTTATTTAGTAGAATTTTTTCCCTTTTTTCCTTTCCCACGAAAATTACGAAGACATGAATATAGATTAAATTTTATTTAGTAGAATTTTTTCCCTTTTTTCCTTTCCCACGAAAATTACGAAGACATGAATATAGATTAAATTTTATTTAGTAGAATTTTTTCCCTTTTTTCCTTTCCCACGAAAATTACGAAGACATGAATATAGATTAAATTTTATTTAGTAGAATTTTTTCCCTTTTTTCCTTTCCCACGAAAATTACGAAGACATGAATATAGATTAATTTTTATTTAGTAGAATTTTTTCCCTTTTTTCCTTTCCCACGAAAATTACGAAGACATGAATATAGATTAATTTTTATTTAGTAGAATTTTTTCCCTTTTTTCCTTTCCCACGAAAATTACGAAGACATGAATATAGATTAAATTTTATTTAGTAGAATTTTTTCCCTTTTTTCCTTTCCCACGAAAATTACGAAGACATGAATATAGATTATTTTTATTTAGTAGAATTTTTTCCCTTTTTTCCTTTCCCACGAAAATTACGAAGACATGAATATAGATTAATTTTTATTTAGTAGAATTTTTTCCCTTTTTTCCTTTCCCACGAAAATTACGAAGACATGAATATAGATTAAATTTTATTTAGTAGAATTTTTTCCCTTTTTTCCTTTCCCACGAAAATTACGAAGACATGAATATAGATTAAATTTTATTTAGTAGAATTTTTTCCCTTTTTTCCTTTCCCACGAAAATTACGAAGACATGAATATAGATTAAATTTTTATTTAGTAGAATTTTTTCCCTTTTTTCCTTTCCCACGAAAATTACGAAGACATGAATATAGATTAAATTTTATTTAGTAGAATTTTTTCCCTTTTTTCCTTTCCCACGAAAATTACGAAGACATGAATATAGATTAAATTTTATTTAGTAGAATTTTTTCCCTTTTTTCCTTTCCCACGAAAATTACGAAGACATGAATATAGATTAAATTTTATTTAGTAGAATTTTTTCCCTTTTTTCCTTTCCCACGAAAATTACGAAGACATGAATATAGATTATATTTATTTAGTAGAATTTTTTCCCTTTTTTCCTTTCCCACGAAAATTACGAAGACATGAATATAGATTAAATTTTATTTAGTAGAATTTTTTCCCTTTTTTCCTTTCCCACGAAAATTACGAAGACATGAATATAGATTAAATTTTATTTAGTAGAATTTTTTCCCTTTTTTCCTTTCCCACGAGAATTACGAAGACATGAATATAGATTATATTTATTTAGTAGAATTTTTTCCCTTTTTTCCTTTCCCACGAAAATTACGAAGACATGAATATAGATTAATTTTATTTAGTAGAATTTTTTCCCTTTTTTCCTTTCCCACGAAAATTACGAAGACATGAATATAGATTAAATTTTATTTAGTAGAATTTTTTCCCTTTTTTCCTTTCCCACGAAAATTACGAAGACATGAATATAGATTAATATTTATTTAGTAGAATTTTTTCCCTTTTTTCCTTTCCCACGAAAATTACGAAGACATGAATATAGATTAAATTTTATTTAGTAGAATTTTTTCCCTTTTTTCCTTTCCCACGAAAATTACGAAGACATGAATATAGATTAATTTTTATTTAGTAGAATTTTTTCCCTTTTTTCCTTTCCCACGAAAATTACGAAGACATGAATATAGATTAAATTTTATTTAGTAGAATTTTTTCCCTTTTTTCCTTTCCCACGAAAATTACGAAGACATGAATATAGATTAAATTTTATTTAGTAGAATTTTTTCCCTTTTTTCCTTTCCCACGAAAATTACGAAGACATGAATATAGATTAATTTTTATTTAGTAGAATTTTTTCCCTTTTTTCCTTTCCCACGAAAATTACGAAGACATGAATATAGATTAATTTTTATTTAGTAGAATTTTTTCCCTTTTTTCCTTTCCCACGAAAATTACGAAGACATGAATATAGATTAATATTTATTTAGTAGAATTTTTTCCCTTTTTTCCTTTCCCACGAAAATTACGAAGACATGAATATAGATTAAATTTTATTTAGTAGAATTTTTTCCCTTTTTTCCTTTCCCACGAAAATTACGAAGACATGAATATAGATTAAATTTTATTTAGTAGAATTTTTTCCCTTTTTTCCTTTCCCACGAAAATTACGAAGACATGAATATAGATTAATTTTTATTTAGTAGAATTTTTTCCCTTTTTTCCTTTCCCACGAAAATTACGAAGACATGAATATAGATTAAATTTTATTTAGTAGAATTTTTTCCCTTTTTTCCTTTCCCACGAAAATTACGAAGACATGAATATAGATTAAATTTTATTTAGTAGAATTTTTTCCCTTTTTTCCTTTCCCACGAAAATTACGAAGACATGAATATAGATTAAATTTTATTTAGTAGAATTTTTTCCCTTTTTTCCTTTCCCACGAAAATTACGAAGACATGAATATAGATTAAATTTTATTTAGTAGAATTTTTTCCCTTTTTTCCTTTCCCACGAAAATTACGAAGACATGAATATAGATTAAATTTTATTTAGTAGAATTTTTTCCCTTTTTTCCTTTCCCACGAAAATTACGAAGACATGAATATAGATTAAATTTTATTTAGTAGAATTTTTTCCCTTTTTTCCTTTCCCACGAAAATTACGAAGACATGAATATAGATTAAATTTTATTTAGTAGAATTTTTTCCCTTTTTTCCTTTCCCACGAAAATTACGAAGACATGAATATAGATTAAATTTTATTTAGTAGAATTTTTTCCCTTTTTTCCTTTCCCACGAAAATTACGAAGACATGAATATAGATTAAATTTTATTTAGTAGAATTTTTTCCCTTTTTTCCTTTCCCACGAAAATTACGAAGACATGAATATAGATTAAATTTTATTTAGTAGAATTTTTTCCCTTTTTTCCTTTCCCACGAAAATTACGAAGACAGGAATATAGATTAAATTTTATTTAGTAGAATTTTTTCCCTTTTTTCCTTTCCCACGAAAATTACGAAGACATGAATATAGATTAATATTTATTTAGTAGAATTTTTTCCCTTTTTTCCTTTCCCACGAAAATTACGAAGACATGAATATAGATTAAATTTTATTTAGAAGAATTTTTTCCCTTTTTTCCTTTCCCACGAAAATTACGAAGACATGAATATAGATTAAATTTTATTTAGTAGAATTTTTTCCCTTTTTTCCTTTCCCACGAAAATTACGAAGACATGAATATAGATTAAATTTTATTTAGTAGAATTTTTTCCCTTTTTTCCTTTCCCACGAAAATTACGAAGACATGAATATAGATTAAATTTTATTTAGTAGAATTTTTTCCCTTTTTTCCTTTCCCACGAAAATTACGAAGACATGAATATAGATTAAATTTTATTTAGTAGAATTTTTTCCCTTTTTTCCTTTCCCACGAAAATTACGAAGACATGAATATAGATTAATTTTTATTTAGTAGACTTTTTTCCCTTTTTTCCTTTCCCACGAAAATTACGAAGACATGAATATAGATTAATTTTTATTTAGTAGACTTTTTTCCCTTTTTTCCTTTCCCACGAAAATTACGAAGACATGAATATAGATTAAATTTTATTTAGTAGAATTTTTTCCCTTTTTTCCTTTCCCACGAAAATTACGAAGACAGGAATATAGATTAAATTTTATTTAGTAGAATTTTTTCCCTTTTTTCCTTTCCCACGAAAATTACGAAGACAGGAATATAGATTAATATTTATTTAGTAGAATTTTTTCCCTTTTTTCCTTTCCCACGAAAATTACGAAGACATGAATATAGATTAAATTTTATTTAGTAGAATTTTTTCCCTTTTTTCCTTTCCCACGAAAATTACGAAGACATGAATATAGATTAAATTTTATTTAGTAGAATTTTTTCCCTTTTTTCCTTTCCCACGAAAATTACGAAGACATGAATATAGATTAAATTTTATTTAGTAGAATTTTTTCCCTTTTTTCCTTTCCCACGAAAATTACGAAGACATGAATATAGATTATTATTTATTTAGTAGAATTTTTTCCCGTTTTTCCTTTCCCACGAGAATTACGAAGACATGAATATAGATTAATATTTATTTAGTAGAATTTTTTCCCTTTTTTCCTTTCCCACGAAAATTACGAAGACAGGAATATAGATTAATATTTATTTAGTAGAATTTTTTCCCTTTTTTCCTTTCCCACGAAAATTACGAAGACAGGAATATAAACTAATTTTTATTTAGTAGAATTTTTTCCCTTTTTTCCTTTCCCACGAGAATTACGAAGACATGAATATAAACTAATTTTTATTTAGTAGAATTTTTTCCCTTTTTTCCTTTCCCACGAGAATTACGAAGACATGAATATAGATTAAATTTTATTTAGTAGAATTTTTTCCCTTTTTTCCTTTCCCACGAAAATTACGAAGACATGAATATAGATTAAATTTTATTTAGTAGAATTTTTTCCCTTTTTTCCTTTCCCACGAAAATTACGAAGACATGAATATAGATTAAATTTTATTTAGTAGAATTTTTTCCCTTTTTTCCTTTCCCACGAAAATTACGAAGACATGAATATAGATTAAATTTTATTTAGTAGAATTTTTTCCCTTTTTTCCTTTCCCACGAGAATTACGAAGACATGAATATAGATTAATATTTATTTAGTAGAATTTTTTCCCTTTTTTCCTTTCCCACGAAAATTACGAAGACAGGAATATAAACTAATTTTTATTTAGTAGAATTTTTTCCCTTTTTTCCTTTCCCACGAAAATTACGAAGACATGAATATAGATTAAATTTTATTTAGTAGAATTTTTTCCCTTTTTTCCTTTCCCACGAAAATTACGAAGACATGAATATAGATTAATATTTATTTAGTAGAATTTTTTCCCTTTTTTCCTTTCCCACGAAAATTACGAAGACATGAATATAGATTAAATTTTATTTAGTAGAATTTTTTCCCTTTTTTCCTTTCCCACGAAAATTACGAAGACAGGAATATAGATTAATATTTATTTAGTAGAATTTTTTCCCTTTTTTCCTTTCCCACGAAAATTACGAAGACAGGAATATAAACTAATTTTTATTTAGTAGAATTTTTTCCCTTTTTTCCTTTCCCACGAAAATTACGAAGACAGGAATATAAACTAATTTTTATTTAGTAGAATTTTTTCCCTTTTTTCCTTTCCCACGAAAATTACGAAGACATGAATATAGATTAATTTTTATTTAGTAGAATTTTTTCCCTTTTTTCCTTTCCCACGAAAATTACGAAGACATGAATATAGATTAAATTTTATTTAGTAGAATTTTTTCCCTTTTTTCCTTTCCCACGAAAATTACGAAGACATGAATATAGATTAATTTTTATTTAGTAGACTTTTTTCCCTTTTTTCCTTTCCCACGAAAATTACGAAGACATGAATATAGATTAATTTTTATTTAGTAGACTTTTTTCCCTTTTTTCCTTTCCCACGAAAATTACGAAGACATGAATATAGATTAAATTTTATTTAGTAGAATTTTTTCCCTTTTTTCCTTTCCCACGAAAATTACGAAGACAGGAATATAGATTAAATTTTATTTAGTAGAATTTTTTCCCTTTTTTCCTTTCCCACGAAAATTACGAAGACATGAATATAGATTAAATTTTATTTAGTAGAATTTTTTCCCTTTTTTCCTTTCCCACGAAAATTACGAAGACATGAATATAGATTAATATTTATTTAGAAGAATTTTTTCCCTTTTTTCCTTTCCCACGAAAATTACGAAGACATGAATATAGATTAAATTTTATTTAGTAGAATTTTTTCCCTTTTTTCCTTTCCCACGAAAATTACGAAGACATGAATATAGATTAATATTTATTTAGTAGAATTTTTTCCCTTTTTTCCTTTCCCACGAAAATTACGAAGACATGAATATAGATTAAATTTTATTTAGTAGAATTTTTTCCCTTTTTTCCTTTCCCACGAAAATTACGAAGACAGGAATATAGATTAATATTTATTTAGTAGAATTTTTTCCCTTTTTTCCTTTCCCACGAAAATTACGAAGACAGGAATATAAACTAATTTTTATTTAGTAGAATTTTTTCCCTTTTTTCCTTTCCCACGAAAATTACGAAGACATGAATATAGATTAAATTTTATTTAGTAGAATTTTTTCCCTTTTTTCCTTTCCCACGAAAATTACGAAGACATGAATATAGATTAAATTTTATTTAGTAGAATTTTTTCCCTTTTTTCCTTTCCCACGAAAATTACGAAGACATGAATATAGATTAAATTTTATTTAGTAGAATTTTTTCCCTTTTTTCCTTTCCCACGAAAATTACGAAGACATGAATATAGATTAATATTTATTTAGTAGAATTTTTTCCCTTTTTTCCTTTCCCACGAAAATTACGAAGACATGAATATAGATTAAATTTTATTTAGTAGAATTTTTTCCCTTTTTTCCTTTCCCACGAAAATTACGAAGACAGGAATATAAACTAATTTTTATTTAGTAGAATTTTTTCCCTTTTTTCCTTTCCCACGAAAATTACGAAGACATGAATATAGATTAAATTTTATTTAGTAGAATTTTTTCCCTTTTTTCCTTTCCCACGAAAATTACGAAGACATGAATATAGATTAAATTTTATTTAGTAGAATTTTTTCCCTTTTTTCCTTTCCCACGAAAATTACGAAGACATGAATATAGATTAATTTTTATTTAGTAGAATTTTTTCCCTTTTTTCCTTTCCCACGAAAATTACGAAGACATGAATATAGATTAATTTTTATTTAGTAGACTTTTTTCCCTTTTTTCCTTTCCCACGAAAATTACGAAGACATGAATATAGATTAATATTTATTTAGTAGAATTTTTTCCCTTTTTTCCTTTCCCACGAAAATTACAAAGACATGAATATAGATTAATATTTATTTAGTAGAATTTTTTCCCTTTTTTCCTTTCCCACGAAAATTACGAAGACATGAATATAGATTAATATTTATTTAGTAGAATTTTTTCCCTTTTTTCCTTTCCCACGAAAATTACGAAGACAGGAATATAAACTAATTTTTATTTAGTAGAATTTTTTCCCTTTTTTCCTTTCCCACGAAAATTACGAAGACATGAATATAGATTAAATTTTATTTAGTAGAATTTTTTCCCTTTTTTCCTTTCCCACGAAAATTACGAAGACATGAATATAGATTAAATTTTATTTAGTAGAATTTTTTCCCTTTTTTCCTTTCCCACGAAAATTACGAAGACAGGAATATAGATTAAATTTTATTTAGTAGAATTTTTTCCCTTTTTTCCTTTCCCACGAAAATTACGAAGACAGGAATATAGATTAAATTTTATTTAGTAGAATTTTTTCCCTTTTTTCCTTTCCCACGAAAATTACGAAGACATGAATATAGATTAAATTTTATTTAGTAGAATTTTTTCCCTTTTTTCCTTTCCCACGAAAATTACGAAGACAGGAATATAAACTAATTTTTATTTAGTAGAATTTTTTCCCTTTTTTCCTTTCCCACGAAAATTACGAAGACAGGAATATAAACTAATTTTTATTTAGTAGAATTTTTTCCCTTTTTTCCTTTCCCACGAAAATTACGAAGACATGAATATAGATTAAATTTTATTTAGTAGAATTTTTTCCCTTTTTTCCATTCCCACGAAAATTACGAAGACATGAATATAGATTAAATTTTATTTAGTAGAATTTTTTCCCTTTTTTCCTTTCCCACGAAAATTACGAAGACAGGAATATAGATTAAATTTTATTTAGTAGAATTTTTTCCCTTTTTTCCTTTCCCACGAAAATTACGAAGACAGGAATATAAACTAATTTTTATTTAGTAGAATTTTTTCCCTTTTTTCCTTTCCCACGAAAATTACGAAGACATGAATATAGATTAATATTTATTTAGTAGAATTTTTTCCCTTTTTTCCTTTCCCACGAAAATTACGAAGACATGAATATAGATTAAATTTTATTTAGAAGAATTTTTTCCCTTTTTTCCTTTCCCACGAAAATTACGAAGACATGAATATAGATTAAATTTTATTTAGTAGAATTTTTTCCCTTTTTTCCTTTCCCACGAAAATTACGAAGACATGAATATAGATTAAATTTTATTTAGTAGAATTTTTTCCCTTTTTTCCTTTCCCACGAAAATTACGAAGACATGAATATAGATTAAATTTTATTTAGTAGAATTTTTTCCCTTTTTTCCTTTCCCACGAAAATTACGAAGACATGAATATAGATTAAATTTTATTTAGTAGAATTTTTTCCCTTTTTTCCTTTCCCACGAAAATTACGAAGACATGAATATAGATTAATTTTTATTTAGTAGACTTTTTTCCCTTTTTTCCTTTCCCACGAAAATTACGAAGACATGAATATAGATTAATTTTTATTTAGTAGACTTTTTTCCCTTTTTTCCTTTCCCACGAAAATTACGAAGACATGAATATAGATTAAATTTTATTTAGTAGAATTTTTTCCCTTTTTTCCTTTCCCACGAAAATTACGAAGACAGGAATATAGATTAAATTTTATTTAGTAGAATTTTTTCCCTTTTTTCCTTTCCCACGAAAATTACGAAGACAGGAATATAGATTAATATTTATTTAGTAGAATTTTTTCCCTTTTTTCCTTTCCCACGAAAATTACGAAGACATGAATATAGATTAAATTTTATTTAGTAGAATTTTTTCCCTTTTTTCCTTTCCCACGAAAATTACGAAGACATGAATATAGATTAAATTTTATTTAGTAGAATTTTTTCCCTTTTTTCCTTTCCCACGAAAATTACGAAGACATGAATATAGATTAAATTTTATTTAGTAGAATTTTTTCCCTTTTTTCCTTTCCCACGAAAATTACGAAGACATGAATATAGATTATTATTTATTTAGTAGAATTTTTTCCCGTTTTTCCTTTCCCACGAGAATTACGAAGACATGAATATAGATTAATATTTATTTAGTAGAATTTTTTCCCTTTTTTCCTTTCCCACGAAAATTACGAAGACAGGAATATAGATTAATATTTATTTAGTAGAATTTTTTCCCTTTTTTCCTTTCCCACGAAAATTACGAAGACAGGAATATAAACTAATTTTTATTTAGTAGAATTTTTTCCCTTTTTTCCTTTCCCACGAGAATTACGAAGACATGAATATAAACTAATTTTTATTTAGTAGAATTTTTTCCCTTTTTTCCTTTCCCACGAGAATTACGAAGACATGAATATAGATTAAATTTTATTTAGTAGAATTTTTTCCCTTTTTTCCTTTCCCACGAAAATTACGAAGACATGAATATAGATTAAATTTTATTTAGTAGAATTTTTTCCCTTTTTTCCTTTCCCACGAAAATTACGAAGACATGAATATAGATTAAATTTTATTTAGTAGAATTTTTTCCCTTTTTTCCTTTCCCACGAAAATTACGAAGACATGAATATAGATTAAATTTTATTTAGTAGAATTTTTTCCCTTTTTTCCTTTCCCACGAGAATTACGAAGACATGAATATAGATTAATATTTATTTAGTAGAATTTTTTCCCTTTTTTCCTTTCCCACGAAAATTACGAAGACAGGAATATAAACTAATTTTTATTTAGTAGAATTTTTTCCCTTTTTTCCTTTCCCACGAAAATTACGAAGACATGAATATAGATTAAATTTTATTTAGTAGAATTTTTTCCCTTTTTTCCTTTCCCACGAAAATTACGAAGACATGAATATAGATTAATATTTATTTAGTAGAATTTTTTCCCTTTTTTCCTTTCCCACGAAAATTACGAAGACATGAATATAGATTAAATTTTATTTAGTAGAATTTTTTCCCTTTTTTCCTTTCCCACGAAAATTACGAAGACAGGAATATAGATTAATATTTATTTAGTAGAATTTTTTCCCTTTTTTCCTTTCCCACGAAAATTACGAAGACAGGAATATAAACTAATTTTTATTTAGTAGAATTTTTTCCCTTTTTTCCTTTCCCACGAAAATTACGAAGACAGGAATATAAACTAATTTTTATTTAGTAGAATTTTTTCCCTTTTTTCCTTTCCCACGAAAATTACGAAGACATGAATATAGATTAATTTTTATTTAGTAGAATTTTTTCCCTTTTTTCCTTTCCCACGAAAATTACGAAGACATGAATATAGATTAAATTTTATTTAGTAGAATTTTTTCCCTTTTTTCCTTTCCCACGAAAATTACGAAGACATGAATATAGATTAATTTTTATTTAGTAGACTTTTTTCCCTTTTTTCCTTTCCCACGAAAATTACGAAGACATGAATATAGATTAATTTTTATTTAGTAGACTTTTTTCCCTTTTTTCCTTTCCCACGAAAATTACGAAGACATGAATATAGATTAAATTTTATTTAGTAGAATTTTTTCCCTTTTTTCCTTTCCCACGAAAATTACGAAGACAGGAATATAGATTAAATTTTATTTAGTAGAATTTTTTCCCTTTTTTCCTTTCCCACGAAAATTACGAAGACATGAATATAGATTAAATTTTATTTAGTAGAATTTTTTCCCTTTTTTCCTTTCCCACGAAAATTACGAAGACATGAATATAGATTAATATTTATTTAGAAGAATTTTTTCCCTTTTTTCCTTTCCCACGAAAATTACGAAGACATGAATATAGATTAAATTTTATTTAGTAGAATTTTTTCCCTTTTTTCCTTTCCCACGAAAATTACGAAGACATGAATATAGATTAATATTTATTTAGTAGAATTTTTTCCCTTTTTTCCTTTCCCACGAAAATTACGAAGACATGAATATAGATTAAATTTTATTTAGTAGAATTTTTTCCCTTTTTTCCTTTCCCACGAAAATTACGAAGACAGGAATATAGATTAATATTTATTTAGTAGAATTTTTTCCCTTTTTTCCTTTCCCACGAAAATTACGAAGACAGGAATATAAACTAATTTTTATTTAGTAGAATTTTTTCCCTTTTTTCCTTTCCCACGAAAATTACGAAGACATGAATATAGATTAAATTTTATTTAGTAGAATTTTTTCCCTTTTTTCCTTTCCCACGAAAATTACGAAGACATGAATATAGATTAAATTTTATTTAGTAGAATTTTTTCCCTTTTTTCCTTTCCCACGAAAATTACGAAGACATGAATATAGATTAAATTTTATTTAGTAGAATTTTTTCCCTTTTTTCCTTTCCCACGAAAATTACGAAGACATGAATATAGATTAATATTTATTTAGTAGAATTTTTTCCCTTTTTTCCTTTCCCACGAAAATTACGAAGACATGAATATAGATTAAATTTTATTTAGTAGAATTTTTTCCCTTTTTTCCTTTCCCACGAAAATTACGAAGACAGGAATATAAACTAATTTTTATTTAGTAGAATTTTTTCCCTTTTTTCCTTTCCCACGAAAATTACGAAGACATGAATATAGATTAAATTTTATTTAGTAGAATTTTTTCCCTTTTTTCCTTTCCCACGAAAATTACGAAGACATGAATATAGATTAAATTTTATTTAGTAGAATTTTTTCCCTTTTTTCCTTTCCCACGAAAATTACGAAGACATGAATATAGATTAATTTTTATTTAGTAGAATTTTTTCCCTTTTTTCCTTTCCCACGAAAATTACGAAGACATGAATATAGATTAATTTTTATTTAGTAGACTTTTTTCCCTTTTTTCCTTTCCCACGAAAATTACGAAGACATGAATATAGATTAATATTTATTTAGTAGAATTTTTTCCCTTTTTTCCTTTCCCACGAAAATTACAAAGACATGAATATAGATTAATATTTATTTAGTAGAATTTTTTCCCTTTTTTCCTTTCCCACGAAAATTACGAAGACATGAATATAGATTAATATTTATTTAGTAGAATTTTTTCCCTTTTTTCCTTTCCCACGAAAATTACGAAGACAGGAATATAAACTAATTTTTATTTAGTAGAATTTTTTCCCTTTTTTCCTTTCCCACGAAAATTACGAAGACATGAATATAGATTAAATTTTATTTAGTAGAATTTTTTCCCTTTTTTCCTTTCCCACGAAAATTACGAAGACATGAATATAGATTAAATTTTATTTAGTAGAATTTTTTCCCTTTTTTCCTTTCCCACGAAAATTACGAAGACAGGAATATAGATTAAATTTTATTTAGTAGAATTTTTTCCCTTTTTTCCTTTCCCACGAAAATTACGAAGACAGGAATATAGATTAAATTTTATTTAGTAGAATTTTTTCCCTTTTTTCCTTTCCCACGAAAATTACGAAGACATGAATATAGATTAAATTTTATTTAGTAGAATTTTTTCCCTTTTTTCCTTTCCCACGAAAATTACGAAGACAGGAATATAAACTAATTTTTATTTAGTAGAATTTTTTCCCTTTTTTCCTTTCCCACGAAAATTACGAAGACAGGAATATAAACTAATTTTTATTTAGTAGAATTTTTTCCCTTTTTTCCTTTCCCACGAAAATTACGAAGACATGAATATAGATTAAATTTTATTTAGTAGAATTTTTTCCCTTTTTTCCATTCCCACGAAAATTACGAAGACATGAATATAGATTAAATTTTATTTAGTAGAATTTTTTCCCTTTTTTCCTTTCCCACGAAAATTACGAAGACAGGAATATAGATTAAATTTTATTTAGTAGAATTTTTTCCCTTTTTTCCTTTCCCACGAAAATTACGAAGACAGGAATATAAACTAATTTTTATTTAGTAGAATTTTTTCCCTTTTTTCCTTTCCCACGAAAATTACGAAGACAGGAATATAGATTAATTTTTATTTAGTAGAATTTTTTCCCTTTTTTCCTTTCCCACGAAAATTACGAAGACATGAATATAGATTAAATTTTATTTAGTAGAATTTTTTCCCTTTTTTCCTTTCCCACGAAAATTACGAAGACATGAATATAGATTAAATTTTATTTAGTAGAATTTTTTCCCTTTTTTCCTTTCCCACGAAAATTACGAAGACAGGAATATAAACTAATTTTTATTTAGTAGAATTTTTTCCCTTTTTTCCTTTCCCACGAAAATTACGAAGACATGAATATAGATTAAATTTTATTTAGTAGAATTTTTTCCCTTTTTTCCTTTCCCACGAAAATTACGAAGACATGAATATAGATTAAATTTTATTTAGTAGAATTTTTTCCCTTTTTTCCTTTCCCACGAAAATTACGAAGACATGAATATAGATTAAATTTTATTTAGTAGAATTTTTTCCCTTTTTTCCTTTCCCACGAAAATTACGAAGACATGAATATAGATTAAATTTTATTTAGTAGAATTTTTTCCCTTTTTTCCTTTCCCACGAAAATTACGAAGACATGAATATAGATTAAATTTTATTTAGTAGAATTTTTTCCCTTTTTTCCTTTCCCACGAAAATTACGAAGACATGAATATAGATTAAATTTTATTTAGTAGAATTTTTTCCCTTTTTTCCTTTCCCACGAAAATTACGAAGACATGAATATAGATTAAATTTTATTTAGTAGAATTTTTTCCCTTTTTTCCTTTCCCACGAAAATTACGAAGACATGAATATAGATTAAATTTTATTTAGTAGAATTTTTTCCCTTTTTTCCTTTCCCACGAAAATTACGAAGACATGAATATAGATTAAATTTTATTTAGTAGAATTTTTTCCCTTTTTTCCTTTCCCACGAAAATTACGAAGACATGAATATAGATTAAATTTTATTTAGTAGAATTTTTTCCCTTTTTTCCTTTCCCACGAAAATTACGAAGACATGAATATAGATTAAATTTTATTTAGTAGAATTTTTTCCCTTTTTTCCTTTCCCACGAAAATTACGAAGACATGAATATAGATTAAATTTTATTTAGTAGAATTTTTTCCCTTTTTTCCTTTCCCACGAAAATTACGAAGACATGAATATAGATTAAATTTTATTTAGTAGAATTTTTTCCCTTTTTTCCTTTCCCACGAAAATTACGAAGACATGAATATAGATTAAATTTTATTTAGTAGAATTTTTTCCCTTTTTTCCTTTCCCACGAAAATTACGAAGACATGAATATAGATTAAATTTTATTTAGTAGAATTTTTTCCCTTTTTTCCTTTCCCACGAAAATTACGAAGACATGAATATAGATTAAATTTTATTTAGTAGAATTTTTTCCCTTTTTTCCTTTCCCACGAAAATTACGAAGACATGAATATAGATTAAATTTTATTTAGTAGAATTTTTTCCCTTTTTTCCTTTCCCACGAAAATTACGAAGACATGAATATAGATTAAATTTTATTTAGTAGAATTTTTTCCCTTTTTTCCTTTCCCACGAAAATTACGAAGACATGAATATAGATTAAATTTTATTTAGTAGAATTTTTTCCCTTTTTTCCTTTCCCACGAAAATTACGAAGACATGAATATAGATTAAATTTTATTTAGTAGAATTTTTTCCCTTTTTTCCTTTCCCACGAAAATTACGAAGACATGAATATAGATTAAATTTTATTTAGTAGAATTTTTTCCCTTTTTTCCTTTCCCACGAAAATTACGAAGACATGAATATAGATTAAATTTTATTTAGTAGAATTTTTTCCCTTTTTTCCTTTCCCACGAAAATTACGAAGACATGAATATAGATTAAATTTTATTTAGTAGAATTTTTTCCCTTTTTTCCTTTCCCACGAAAATTACGAAGACATGAATATAGATTAAATTTTATTTAGTAGAATTTTTTCCCTTTTTTCCTTTCCCACGAAAATTACGAAGACATGAATATAGATTAAATTTTATTTAGTAGAATTTTTTCCCTTTTTTCCTTTCCCACGAAAATTACGAAGACATGAATATAGATTAAATTTTATTTAGTAGAATTTTTTCCCTTTTTTCCTTTCCCACGAAAATTACGAAGACATGAATATAGATTAAATTTTATTTAGTAGAATTTTTTCCCTTTTTTCCTTTCCCACGAAAATTACGAAGACAGGAATATAAACTAATTTTTATTTAGTAGAATTTTTTCCCTTTTTTCCTTTCCCACGAAAATTACGAAGACATGAATATAGATTAATTTTTATTTAGTAGAATTTTTTCCCTTTTTTCCTTTCCCACGAAAATTACGAAGACATGAATATAGATTAAATTTTATTTAGTAGAATTTTTTCCCTTTTTTCCTTTCCCACGAAAATTACGAAGACATGAATATAGATTAAATTTTATTTAGTAGAATTTTTTCCCTTTTTTCCTTTCCCACGAAAATTACGAAGACATGAATATAGATTAATATTTAGTAGAATTTTTTCCCTTTTTTCCTTTCCCACGAAAATTACGAAGACATGAATATAGATTAAATTTTATTTAGTAGAATTTTTTCCCTTTTTTCCTTTCCCACGAAAATTACGAAGACATGAATATAGATTAAATTTTATTTAGTAGAATTTTTTCCCTTTTTTCCTTTCCCACGAAAATTACGAAGACATGAATATAGATTAAATTTTATTTAGTAGAATTTTTTCCCTTTTTTCCTTTCCCACGAAAATTACGAAGACATGAATATAGATTAAATTTTATTTAGTAGAATTTTTTCCCTTTTTTCCTTTCCCACGAAAATTACGAAGACATGAATATAGATTAAATTTTATTTAGTAGAATTTTTTCCCTTTTTTCCTTTCCCACGAAAATTACGAAGACATGAATATAGATTAAATTTTATTTAGTAGAATTTTTTCCCTTTTTTCCTTTCCCACGAAAATTACGAAGACATGAATATAGATTAATATTTATTTAGTAGAATTTTTTCCCTTTTTTCCTTTCCCACGAAAATTACGAAGACAGGAATATAAACTAATTTTTATTTAGTAGAATTTTTTCCCTTTTTTCCTTTCCCACGAAAATTACGAAGACATGAATATAGATTAAATTTTATTTAGTAGAATTTTTTCCCTTTTTTCCTTTCCCACGAAAATTACGAAGACATGAATATAGATTAAATTTTATTTAGTAGAATTTTTTCCCTTTTTTCCTTTCCCACGAAAATTACGAAGACATGAATATAGATTAAATTTTATTTAGTAGAATTTTTTCCCTTTTTTCCTTTCCCACGAAAATTACGAAGACATGAATATAGATTAATTTTATTTAGTAGAATTTTTTCCCTTTTTTCCTTTCCCACGAAAATTACGAAGACATGAATATAGATTAAATTTTATTTAGTAGAATTTTTTCCCTTTTTTCCTTTCCCACGAAAATTACGAAGACATGAATATAGATTAATTTTTATTTAGTAGAATTTTTTCCCTTTTTTCCTTTCCCACGAAAATTACGAAGACATGAATATAGATTAAATTTTATTTAGTAGAATTTTTTCCCTTTTTTCCTTTCCCACGAAAATTACGAAGACATGAATATAGATTAAATTTTATTTAGTAGAATTTTTTCCCTTTTTTCCTTTCCCACGAAAATTACGAAGACATGAATATAGATTAAATTTTATTTAGTAGAATTTTTTCCCTTTTTTCCTTTCCCACGAAAATTACGAAGACATGAATATAGATTAAATTTTATTTAGTAGAATTTTTTCCCTTTTTTCCTTTCCCACGAAAATTACGAAGACATGAATATAGATTAAATTTTATTTAGTAGAATTTTTTCCCTTTTTTCCTTTCCCACGAAAATTACGAAGACATGAATATAGATTAATATTTATTTAGTAGAATTTTTTCCCTTTTTTCCTTTCCCACGAAAATTACGAAGACATGAATATAGATTAAATTTTATTTAGTAGAATTTTTTCCCTTTTTTCCTTTCCCACGAAAATTACGAAGACAGGAATATAGATTAATATTTATTTAGTAGAATTTTTTCCCTTTTTTCCTTTCCCACGAAAATTACGAAGACAGGAATATAAACAAATTTTTATTTAGTAGAATTTTTTCCCTTTTTTCCTTTCCCACGAAAATTACGAAGACATGAATATAGATTAAATTTTATTTAGTAGAATTTTTTCCCTTTTTTCCTTTCCCACGAAAATTACGAAGACATGAATATAGATTAAATTTTATTTAGTAGAATTTTTTCCCTTTTTTCCTTTCCCACGAAAATTACGAAGACATGAATATAGATTAAATTTTATTTAGTAGAATTTTTTCCCTTTTTTCCTTTCCCACGAAAATTACGAAGACATGAATATAGATTAAATTTTATTTAGTAGAATTTTTTCCCTTTTTTCCTTTCCCACGAAAATTACGAAGACAGGAATATAGATTAATTTTATTTAGTAGAATTTTTTCCCTTTTTTCCTTTCCCACGAAAATTACGAAGACAGGAATATAAACTAATTTTTATTTAGTAGAATTTTTTCCCTTTTTTCCTTTCCCACGAAAATTACGAAGACAGGAATATAAACTAATTTTTATTTAGTAGAATTTTTTCCCTTTTTTCCTTTCCCACGAAAATTACGAAGACATGAATATAGATTAAATTTTATTTAGTAGAATTTTTTCCCTTTTTTCCTTTCCCACGAAAATTACGAAGACATGAATATAGATTAATTTTATTTAGTAGAATTTTTTCCCTTTTTTCCTTTCCCACGAAAATTACGAAGACATGAATATAGATTAATTTTTATTTAGTAGAATTTTTTCCCTTTTTTCCTTTCCCACGAAAATTACGAAGACATGAATATAGATTAATTTTTATTTAGTAGAATTTTTTCCCTTTTTTCCTTTCCCACGAAAATTACGAAGACATGAATATAGATTAATATTTATTTAGTAGAATTTTTTCCCTTTTTTCCTTTCCCACGAAAATTACGAAGACATGAATATAGATTAATATTTATTTAGTAGAATTTTTTCCCTTTTTTCCTTTTACCACGAAAATTACGAAGACAGGAATATAAACTAATTTTTATTTAGTAGAATTTTTTCCCTTTTTTCCTTTCCCACGAAAATTACGAAGACATGAATATAGATTAAATTTTATTTAGTAGAATTTTTTCCCTTTTTTCCTTTCCCACGAAAATTACGAAGACATGAATATAGATTAATTTTATTTAGTAGAATTTTTTCCCTTTTTTCCTTTCCCACGAAAATTACGAAGACATGAATATAGATTAAATTTTATTTAGTAGAATTTTTTCCCTTTTTTCCTTTCCCACGAAAATTACGAAGACATGAATATAGATTAATTTTATTTAGTAGAATTTTTTCCCTTTTTTCCTTTCCCACGAAAATTACGAAGACATGAATATAGATTAAATTTTATTTAGTAGAATTTTTTCCCTTTTTTCCTTTCCCACGAAAATTACGAAGACATGAATATAGATTAAATTTTATTTAGTAGAATTTTTTCCCTTTTTTCCTTTCCCACGAAAATTACGAAGACATGAATATAGATTAATTTTTATTTAGTAGAATTTTTTCCCTTTTTTCCTTTCCCACGAAAATTACGAAGACATGAATATAGATTAAATTTTATTTAGTAGAATTTTTTCCCTTTTTTCCTTTCCCACGAAAATTACGAAGACATGAATATAGATTAAATTTTATTTAGTAGACTTTTTTCCCTTTTTTCCTTTCCCACGAAAATTACGAAGACATGAATATAGATTAAATTTTATTTAGTAGACTTTTTTCCCTTTTTTCCTTTCCCACGAAAATTACGAAGACATGAATATAGATTAAATTTTATTTAGTAGAATTTTTTCCCTTTTTTCCCTTCCCACGAAAATTACGAAGACATGAATATAGATTAAATTTTATTTAGTAGAATTTTTTCCCTTTTTTCCTTTCCCACGAAAATTACGAAGACATGAATATAGATTAAATTTTATTTAGTAGAATTTTTTCCCTTTTTTCCTTTCCCACGAAAATTACGAAGACATGAATATAGATTAAATTTTATTTAGTAGAATTTTTTCCCTTTTTTCCTTTCCCACGAAAATTACGAAGACATGAATATAGATTAAATTTTATTTAGTAGAATTTTTTCCCTTTTTTCCTTTCCCACGAAAATTACGAAGACATGAATATAGATTAATATTTATTTAGTAGAATTTTTTCCCTTTTTTCCTTTCCCACGAAAATTACGAAGACATGAATATAGATTAAATTTTATTTAGTAGAATTTTTTCCCTTTTTTCCTTTCCCACGAAAATTACGAAGACAGGAATATAGATTAATATTTATTTAGTAGAATTTTTTCCCTTTTTTCCTTTCCCACGAAAATTACGAAGACAGGAATATAAACTAATTTTTATTTAGTAGAATTTTTTCCCTTTTTTCCTTTCCCACGAAAATTACGAAGACATGAATATAGATTAAATTTTATTTAGTAGAATTTTTTCCCTTTTTTCCTTTCCCACGAAAATTACGAAGACATGAATATAGATTAAATTTTATTTAGTAGAATTTTTTCCCTTTTTTCCTTTCCCACGAAAATTACGAAGACATGAATATAGATTAATATTTATTTAGTAGAATTTTTTCCCTTTTTTCCTTTCCCACGAAAATTACGAAGACATGAATATAGATTAAATTTTATTTAGTAGAATTTTTTCCCTTTTTTCCTTTCCCACGAAAATTACGAAGACAGGAATATAGATTAATATTTATTTAGTAGAATTTTTTCCTTTTTTTCCTTTCCCACGAAAATTACGAAGACAGGAATATAAACTAATTTTTATTTAGTAGAATTTTTTTCCCTTTTTTCCTTTCCCACGAAAATTACGAAGACATGAATATAGATTAAATTTTATTTAGTAGAATTTTTTCCCTTTTTTCCTTTCCCACGAAAATTACGAAGACATGAATATAGATTAATTTTTATTTAGTAGAATTTTTTCCCTTTTTTCCTTTCCCACGAAAATTACGAAGACATGAATATAGATTAATTTTTATTTAGTAGAATTTTTTCCCTTTTTTCCTTTCCCACGAAAATTACGAAGACATGAATATAGATTAATATTTATTTAGTAGAATTTTTTCCCTTTTTTCCTTTCCCACGAAAATTACGAAGACATGAATATAGATTAATATTTTAGTAGAATTTTTTCCCTTTTTTCCTTTCCCACGAAAATTACGAAGACATGAATATAGATTAATATTTATTTAGTAGAATTTTTTCCCTTTTTTCCTTTCCCACGAAAATTACGAAGACATGAATATAGATTAATATTTATTTAGTAGAATTTTTTCCCTTTTTTCTTTTACCACGAAAATTACGAAGACAGGAATATAAACTTATTTTTATTTAGTAGAATTTTTTCCCTTTTTTCCTTTCCCACGAAAATTACGAAGACATGAATATAGATTAAATTTTATTTAGTAGAATTTTTTCCCTTTTTTCCTTTCCCACGAAAATTACGAAGACATGAATATAGATTAATATTTATTTAGTAGAATTTTTTCCCTTTTTTCCTTTCCCACGAAAATTACGAAGACATGAATATAGATTAAATTTTATTTAGTAGAATTTTTTCCCTTTTTTTCCTTTCCCACGAAAATTACGAAGACAGGAATATAGATTAATATTTATTTAGTAGAATTTTTTCCCTTTTTTCCTTTCCCACGAAAATTACGAAGACAGGAATATAAACTAATTTTTATTTAGTAGAATTTTTTCCCTTTTTTCCTTTCCCACGAAAATTACGAAGACATGAATATAGATTAAATTTTATTTAGTAGAATTTTTTCCCTTTTTTCCTTTCCCACGAAAATTACGAAGACATGAATATAGATTAATTTTTATTTAGTAGAATTTTTTCCCTTTTTTCCTTTCCCACGAAAATTACGAAGACATGAATATAGATTAAATTTTATTTAGTAGAATTTTTTCCCTTTTTTCCTTTCCCACGAAAATTACGAAGACATGAATATAGATTAAATTTTATTTAGTAGACTTTTTTCCCTTTTTTCCTTTCCCACGAAAATTACGAAGACATGAATATAGATTAAATTTTATTTAGTAGACTTTTTTCCCTTTTTTCCTTTCCCACGAAAATTACGAAGACATGAATATAGATTAAATTTTATTTAGTAGATTTTTTTCCCTTTTTTCCTTTCCCACGAAAATTACGAAGACATGAATATAGATTAAATTTTATTTAGTAGAATTTTTTCCCTTTTTTCCTTTCCCACGAAAATTACGAAGACATGAATATAGATTAAATTTTATTTAGTAGAATTTTTTCCCTTTTTTCCTTTCCCACGAAAATTACGAAGACATGAATATAGATTAATATTTATTTAGTAGAATTTTTTCCCTTTTTTCCTTTCCCACGAAAATTACGAAGACATGAATATAGATTAAATTTTATTTAGTAGAATTTTTTCCCTTTTTTCCTTTCCCACGAAAATTACGAAGACATGAATATAGATTAAATTTTATTTAGTAGAATTTTTTCCCTTTTTTCCTTTCCCACGAAAATTACGAAGACATGAATATAGATTAAATTTTATTTAGTAGAATTTTTTCCCTTTTTTCCTTTCCCACGAAAATTACGAAGACATGAATATAGATTAAATTTTATTTAGTAGAATTTTTTCCCTTTTTTCCTTTCCCACGAAAATTACGAAGACATGAATATAGATTAAATTTTATTTAGTAGAATTTTTTCCCTTTTTTCCTTTCCCACGAAAATTACGAAGACATGAATATAGATTAAATTTTATTTAGTAGAATTTTTTCCCTTTTTTCCTTTCCCACGAAAATTACGAAGACATGAATATAGATTAAATTTTATTTAGTAGAATTTTTTCCCTTTTTTCCTTTCCCACGAAAATTACGAAGACATGAATATAGATTAAATTTTATTTAGTAGAATTTTTTCCCTTTTTTCCTTTCCCACGAAAATTACGAAGACATGAATATAGATTAAATTTTATTTAGTAGAATTTTTTCCCTTTTTTCCTTTCCCACGAAAATTACGAAGACATGAATATAGATTAAATTTTATTTAGTAGAATTTTTTCCCTTTTTTCCTTTCCCACGAAAATTACGAAGACATGAATATAGATTAAATTTTATTTAGTAGAATTTTTTCCCTTTTTTCCTTTCCCACGAAAATTACGAAGACATGAATATAGATTAAATTTTATTTAGTAGAATTTTTTCCCTTTTTTCCTTTCCCACGAGAATTACGAAGACATGAATATAGATTAATATTTATTTAGTAGAATTTTTTCCCTTTTTTCCTTTCCCACGAAAATTACGAAGACAGGAATATAAACTAATTTTTATTTAGTAGAATTTTTTCCCTTTTTT
>NW_027169109.1:0-22500 GCF_036898095.1 Palaemon carinicauda | reverse complement strand
AAGTTCTATCTCTCCTACCGATCGCCATGGCTTAAGAGCTTTAGACTTTGCCTCTGAATCAGGCTGTGAGCAAATCATAAATGAAGCTACTCACAGGTCTGGTAATTGCTTGGACCTCGTATACACTGACTCCCCTGGCGTTATAACTAGTCAGGTTGGTTCTCCAGTCGGGACTTCTGATCATGCCTTGATTTCATTATTAGTGAAGACTGAGCAGCCTGTCCCTGATATATCATATTCCTGTAAAGTTTATATGAAATCCCAAGCAGACTGGAATGGGATTTTGCATGATCTTTTGTCCTTGAATTGGTCACAATTATATAATAGTGTAGATCCTGTTGTCTCTTTGAATGAGAATCTAGTCAACATAATTGATAGGCGTATCCCTTCTCGTGTGCTAAGGTACCGAATGAAGGACAAACCGTGGTTCAATGATGATTGTAGACGTGCTTATTTGGAGAAGCAGGAGGCCTATCACCTTTGGAAGGGTAACAGATCAGATTTGACCTGGAACAACTATACTCAGCTTCGAGCTTTTGCTCAGAGAGTTTATGCCTCAACTGAAAAGGAGTACAATTTAATCATAAAAACACTTTCTGGTACAACTCAGGAACATAAATGGTGGTCTACCCTTAAATCTGCCCTCTTTGGTGTAGATGCAACAGTTCCTCCTTTACTTAAACCAGATGGCTCAGTCACTCACTGTCCAAAGGAAAAGGCAACCCTTTTGGCTGATGTTTTTGACAGTAAACAGAGTAATGAAAAACTTGAACTTCCTCATTCCTGTTTTCCTGAGGCTAAACTAACTAGTTTAGCTTTTCGATCTCGTGAGATTAAAGCTCTGTTGATGGACCTTGATGCTTATGGAGGTGTAGACCCAAATGGTATTTTTCCTTTGTTTTTTATAAAGACAGCAGATTTCTTAGCTCCAAAGTTATCTGTTATTTTGCGCAAGTTAGCAAGAAGAGGAGCTTTTAGCACTTGTTGGAGAATTGGTAATGTTACTCCTCTATGTAAATGTGTTTGTGGTAGCTCAAGTCCCTCTGATTACCGCCCAATTTCCATAACTCCCATATTATCTAAGGTTTTTGAACGTCTTCTGGCAAAACGTCTTAATAGGTTTGCTGAAGGTAATCATCTATTCCCTAGTTTGCAATTTGGTTTTCGTAAAGGCCTTGGAGCATGTGATGCCCTTCTTACAATCTCCAATGCAGTACAGAAATCCCTTGATTGTGGTCGGGAAGTTCGTATGATTGGCCTTGATTTTAGTGCTGCCTTTGACCGTGTTAATCATGAGGCCCTTGTTTTCAAACTGAAACAGTTGGGAGTGGGTGGGTCGTTTCTTAGCATTATTATTGATTTTTTAAGTAGTAGATCTCAAAGAGTAGTTGTTGATGGGCACCATAGTGAGTGTAGGAATGTGATATCCGGTGTTCCACAGGGTAGTGTTCTTGGCCCATTACTTTTCATTCTATATACACATGACATGTGGTTTGGCCTAGAAAATAAGCTTGTTGCATATGCAGATGATGCTACTCTCTTTGCATCAATTCCATCCCCTGAATGTAGATCTGGGGTTGGTGAATCCCTTAATAGAGATTTAGCTAAAATTAGTGCATGGTGCAAGTTATGGGGTATGAAGTTGAATCCTAACAAAACTCAAAGTATGATTGTAAGTAGGTCAAGGACAGTGGCTCCTCAACATCCGAATCTCAGTATTGATAATGTTTCTTTAAATTTGTATGACTCTTTCAAAATTTTAGGTGTGTTTCTAGATAGCAAATTTACTTTTGAGAAACATATAAGGTCTGTGTCTTCTTCAATTGCACAAAAAATTGGCTTATTGAGAAAGTCTTTTAAGATATTTGGTGATCAATCTATTCTGAAGAAGTGTTTTAATTCTTTTATTCTACCTTGTTTTGAGTATTGTTCTCCTGTCTGGTCTTCAGCTGCTGATTCTCATCTTAATTTGTTGGACAGAAACTTACGGTCTATTAAATTTCTTATTCCTGATCTAGATATTAATCTCTGGCACCGTCGTTCAATTAGTTCATTATGCATGTTGCATAAGATTTTTCATAACTCTGACCATCCTTTACATTCAGATCTCCCTGGACAATTCTATCCTGTTCGTAATACTAGGCAGGCAGTTAATTCTAATAGCCAGGCCTTCTCCATCACGAGGCTCAATACTATGCAGTACTCTAGAAGTTTTATTCCAGCTGTTACCAAGTTGTGGAATGATCTTCCTAATCGGGTTGTTGAATCAGTAGAACTTCAAAAGTTCAAAGTGGGAGCAAATGCTTTTTTGTTGACCAGGCGGACATGAGTCTTTTTATAGTTTATATATGATATATTTATTTTTGACGTTGTTAGTAGTTTGTATATGACATATCTGTTATGACGTTGTTACTTTTTTTAGAATGATTTATTGATAATTTGTTCTCTTCAGTTATTTATTTCCTTATTTCCTTTCCTCACTGGGCTATTTTTCCCTATTGGAGCCCCTGGGCTTATAGCATCTTGCTTTTCCAATTAGGGTTGTAGCTTGGATAGTAATAATAATAATAATAATAATATATTTATATATATATATATATATATAAATATTTATATATATATATATATATATATAAATATATATATATATATATATATATATAAATATATATATATATATATATAAATATTTATATATATATATATATAAATAAATATATATATATATATATATATATATATATATATATATATATATATATATATATATAAATAAATATATATATATATAAATATATATATATATATATATATATATACATACATGATATTTATGTATGTATACATACAGTATATATATATATATATATATATATATATATATATATATACATATATATAGTTTTACTATTATATATGAGAGGCAGAGAAAGAAAGATAATAAATAAGGTTGACTACATATGGAAATTTAAAGATATAGATTAGCATAGAAAAGTCACAAAAAGATCCCAGTAAAAACACATGTCTCAGGCATTTGTCCTGTAGTGGCACACTTAATGCTGATGATCAGACGTTTTTTTATTCCAAGTTATATGACTGTCGTATATGCAATTTCATTTAAAAGTATTAAAGAAATTGACTTTATCATTATCATCATCATTACTTCGAAAAGAACAATCACGTTTCAGAAAGCGTTGTGGATATGAAAATAAAACTTTTATTACGATTTATAGCTCATCAGTATAATTAACTAAAATCTTCTCTTGTTTTATGCTTTGCGGTTTTTGAAAAGCAATCGATGATAGTTCGCTCAGTATATTAAAAAAGACTTTAAGCCACTATGGGATTCCTGACAATACTGTAAACCGCCTAATGAATATACAGAGTGGAACCTTTTATTAGGTAATTGCTAATGGTATTATTACAGATTGATATGTAGTCAAGACTGGGGTACTAGAAGGTGGAATACTGTCCACTCTACTGTTCATTATGAACAATGTAATGCAAAGAATAAATAATGACATTAAATGGGAAGGGGACAGGGGAATATGTGAGTACAAATACACAGATGACATAGTTCTAATTGCTTCTAAAATGGCTGAAAGTAAGAAATTTCCTTCTCGGGGAGAAAGTTTGGATTAGTTATCAGCCTGAGGAAGACCGATCTAACAGCAGTGATCAGACAAACTACCGTAACCGAGGGGTAATATTACCAAACTCAAATTATTTCAAGTATCTATGAACCATCAATACTGGCAAATGATCACTATTTAAAAACAAAAATATCAAAGGGAACAGGGAGGACAGTATAAGCAATGTGCAAAAAAAAAAAAAAAAAAAAAAAAAAAAGTTTTTGAAGTCAAACTGAATGTCAGTTCATAGCAAAATCAACATACTCATTTTACTTGTAAGATCCAAAGGAACTTAGGGGCATCAGTCTTGGAAAAGCATTGTATTAACTGATGCTACATTCCCTGCCTTTGAGAATAAAGACTGGAGAAGGATTTGGCAGATTTAAATGGCTGCAACATAAAACAATCGGGGCCATTCGTGAGGTGCCAGGGGTGCACTATATGAACAATATAGTTAGATGATCAAGATGAAGATCAATTGGGCCTATTTCATGGAGGGAAGAAGACTTTCTCAAGGATTTACGAGAATGGAGGCTGCTAAGCAGGAGAGGGCGTGGTAGACCAAGAGAAACGTGACTGGTGACCAATCCAAGTGAGGCTGGATCTGAGAACTGGAATGAGCTTAGAGAGATGGCACATGAAAGGAGACAATTAGGTGAACTCATTGAGGCCTTATCAATATATATATATATCTATGATAACTTATTAACTGTTGAATTGTAATCTGTTATATTGGTTCAAAGGGCAAACATAATCATAATTCTAACATACGCCAAAGTAAACAGGAGATGATTCCATGATCTTCCACAAAATTTTTTATTTTCTAGAATTAATATAACTGATATCTATTGAACCCTAACCCTATTTGTACGTTAGTAAAGGTAAACAAATGTTAAGTTTACTTAATCACACTGAGGGATTGTGTCAGGAGCTCTTACGACTAGAGTGTCGTGTATGTCTTATCCGGTTTCTTCAAAAAGAAAAAAAAAATGCTGTCTGATGACATGATTGATAACAATTTGCAATACCTTTATAAATATTAGTTTATGATGCATATAAATAAAGGCTTGAATAAAATTTGATAAGTACATCTTAATTCTGAGTCTACGTTTTACAATTACGTCCTTGTTTACTATAAGAGGCATGGAGCAGATCGTCGGTGCAGAGTAAAATTTCTATCAAAGATTAATCTAAATCCATTGACTAAAACAGTCTGTGTTTACTTACAGACTTGCTTATCACAAAGATTAGTACGATTAAAGATAAAATGAAGATCCAATTGTTTCCAAAAAATATGAAGAGCTCATTTAGGATAATGTGAGAGAAAAAAGAATGAATGCAGTTCCTAAAAAATCCCAAATGATCGAAGAATTAGAAGAAAAGAAACTCTAACCATTTTTCGGAATTATTAACCCACATTAAGAAGTAATGAAAATTACGGGTGAGCTGAATTCATAGCAATACTGACGGGTGATAACATTTACCAATTAACCCTTTCCAAATGTAATCCATATATGCCGTGAGCAAGTCTCGCCTGCATAGTATCTTGACTGAAGATATGAGTTTGATTTCGACACAATTAATTGGCCGGATGCTCAGTTTTGGAAGCTTAGATTCCATATCAGTTCTGTTTCATTTCTGAGGACTTTTGGAAATGAGATGTTTTCAAAGAAATATAAGAATCAATTATCTTTGCTCGGTTTCTATTTGATCACCATATAATTCCTATTAGCCCTCATTTCTCTTGGTTCCAGCTTTTCTCATAACTAGAAAGTATCAACCGTAAGCTAAAGTTGTTGTTCTCTCTCTCTCTCTCTCTCTCTCTCTCTCTCTCTCTCTCTGCAATTCGTCTTCTTGCGTTGTATTTCGTAGAGTAGCGCATAAATGCTAATATCCTTTTATTCAGGTCTTATATAATGTACATCGGTTTTCTTATGTTTTTTTATTTTTTCTTTAATGGGAACCATAATAGGTTTAGCCTCTACATACCCTTACCTCCTTATATTCTTATCTGATGTATAACTGGAGGTTTTCTAAAACTTTTATGGATGGGGTTTTATTAAATATTAGCTCTGGTTTCCTATATAATTTGCATTTATATGAAAATATATATTCCAGAGTTCTATGTAAATACATTTCTGGCTTTATATGAAAAATGGATTTGGCAATTGATGTATAAAAACAGTAGAGGCTCATCAAGTTTTTTAATGAATATATTTATTATTACTTTGCCTCTAAATAAAGGTCACTACGACGCAATACAAATATTATAGTTAATATACTAACAGAAGGCTAACGGGGACACATAGATAATCCTATTAAGAAGATCCATTGGTGGATATGTTCCTGGAAAACGTAATGTAGATTGTTTTATAAAGAAGGTTTTATTAGAAAAAAGCCTTATAACAAATGATATCGTTTTTTTGTGTGTGGGGGGGGGGGGGGAGGGGGAATAAGGATATACCATCAAAAAGAGAGATGAATCTGTTATAACAACAGCAGATTGAGAAAAATAAAAACTTAGACGAAAAACTTTAGTGAGGTATTGAATATATGATACGAAAGGAATACCTTGACTGATATACCTCAAGCTGATGAAGACCTTGATTTTCCCTTGTATGAATTCAGTGTGTTTTAAGTGAAGCTATCATTAAAAAATTAAGAGATAGAAAGCCCTGGATATGAACAATTAACAGCTGAGATGATAATGTTCTAAAATGAAGTGACGCCCAGAATACCTAAAAGATTATTTTATCTAGTCTTTCATGAAGACGCAAATCCTAATGAAAAGAGACCTGACTGATTGCAGTAATTAAAGAGCATCCCAAATGCGTATTTTGTAATGAAAATATATAATATACTTTTTCTAAAGAGACTAGAGAGAAAGATTGATGAAAAGCGGAGAGCTAAGAAAACAGGGTTTCGAAAAGGTAGAAGTTGTACTGACCAAATTTGGATTTTGAGACATACGACACAGCAATTCGTTGAAAATAGAAATCAACTTTTGATGGTATTCGTGGACTATGAAAAGGCTTTTGATAGTGTGCACCGGTCAATTTTGTGGAGAGTCCTGCGTTATTACTGAATTCCTCCTAATTATGTGAATTTGATTGAGTCTGTTCATGAGCACAGCAAGTACAAAATCAATGTTAATGGAATCCTATCAAATAAATTTTCAGTGAACAGTAGAGTACTCCGACGGAGTGTGTTATCACCTATATAGTTTATACTCCTTATGGATATTGTAAGGCATAGAACTGTTGGGGATGACGAGAAAGAGTGTGCTGGAATGGTAATAGGAAATTAGAAGGCCTAGAGCATCTTGATGATGATGTCATTATTAGCCAAACATCACAGGATTTGCTAAACTGGCTTAACAGAATGCATGATATATCACACGAGGTTGGGCTTAAGATAAACAGAAGGAAGACACAGATTAAGAGCACGGAGTATGGAATGGAAGGAGAATGGATGAGTAAGGTTAAATATTTAGGAACTATGATCTTCAATACAGTCTCAATAGAATTGTAGTTTCTGGAAAGATTGTGAAAAAGCGAATCAGACATTGGCTAGGTTAGGCCAAATTTCGAGATCAAATCGTCAAAAATTACATATAAAAATCACGCAAAATATTAGCTTAGTGATATCAGTGTTACAATATGATCAAGAGTTATAATGTGACAATGAAACAATCGCAAATAGATTTAGTAGATTTGAGAATAAAGCCCACAGAAGGATATTAGGAACTAATGGTGGGACAGGATTTGCAATGAAAATATAAGAAAGATTACTCGAGTGTCATATGTGAACAAGATCATGATGAGGGGTAGATGGAGATGGTTTGGGCATTGTCTTCGCACTCCCCAAGAGAGATTATTTCCCCAAATGTTTAGCTGGTCTTCATGAGGCACATGAAGAGTTGAAAGACCAAGTCTTACATTGGTGAGGACTATGAATCGTGAAGTAGGAGATCTAGAATTAAGAAGTATTGAATTTAAAGCACAATATAGAGACGACTGTCAAGATTTAACCGAGACCTTTTGCGTCAATAGGCGTACGAGGAGATAATGATGATCCAGAATAAAATATATGTATATATATGTATATATATATATATATATATATATTTATATATATATATATATATATATATATATATATATATATATGCATATATATATATATATATATACATACATATATATATATATATATGCACACATATATATATATATATAAGCATATATATATATATATATATATACATACATATATATATATATATATGCACATATATATATTTATATTTATTTATATATATATATATATATATATAGTATGAGTAAAAATTTTAGTCAGAACATTTGTCAAAAAGAATTTTAGGAACTATATTTATATATACTGACAGTTTTCAGAAATCCAGGCTAAACATTTCCCTATTTATCAGGTGAGACAGCATCAGTGGTTACTATTACACAGCAAAACAAAGGTTTCACATTATGTCCTTCCAATTGCGCCTCTTTATGGTCTTTCTATTACAGTCAACACACGCAAACTTTCTAAGTCTATCCATCCTTCTTTTTATCGTCCTTCCTCTCTTTCTCCTGATAACTTTAAGGACTAATTCTGTTATTCTTTATATTCATCTAATATCTGTTTGTCTGCTTATATTTCCTGCCCCTGTCCATTTCTTTTTCTAACATGTTATTAAAATATCCTCTAATTTAGTTTGCCCTTGTATCCAATTGGCAATTTTTCTGTCTCTCAGTATCATTCTCGTCATTATTCTATTCAGAGCTCTCTGTATATAATTAGCTTATATTGTAAGTCTTTAGTAAGCATCCAAGTTTCTGATGCATAAGTTAACATACTCTAGGGAGAACTTATTAAATGTTTTTCTTATCAGAAAAAGCTTCTTTCTAATTCAAATTATCTCATTTTATTCAAAAAGAAAAATTATCCTTCACTCGCTAATCGTTCTTTTAATATATTATTTTTTCGTCTATATATATATATATATATATATATATATATTTATATATGTATATATATAATATATATATATATATTTATATTTATATATATTTATATATGTATATATATATATATATATATATATATATATATATATATATATATATATATATATATAGATAGATATATATACATATAAATAAATAAATAAACATAGAAAATCTTTCCTGTCACGCTAGCGGCATTGCCAAACGTATGACTATCTGGTCCTCCACCGTTCTCTGGGAATGGGCATAGAGGTGGTACCGCCATACGTTCCATTGGACACCAGAATCTCACACAAACTGCAGTGCTGTTTTTAGGAATGGTGGACGACAGGGGGTGGGGGGGGGGTGGATGTGCAATCTTAAAATCGTTGCAGGTTCCTCAAATCCCTATAATAAAATATTTCCATAATAAGAATTGAAATATGAAATTAATATAAAAGAAATGAAATACGGTTATTCACAATCTTATTTACAAATAAAATCATTGTTGCCTCTTCGGTTGTTTTAACTGACAAATCAGATTAACCAAAATAATAAATTATAAAGTGGAATATCCAAGAAAGTAGAATCATACATAAGAAATATTGAACAGTTTTCTACAGCTGCTGAGATGATACTAACACAGACACTTGAGAACGTAGCTAAAGGAACAGCTGAAGTAGAGGTGAAACTAGCACGAGCACTTTGGCTTCGAAGGCTTCACAGATGTGGTAGTATCAATATGGGACACTAGAAGTCTTCTCCAAGAATTCGGTGATAGTGTAAAATTCAATCAATGTTTATATACTTCGAGTCACAAGCAGGGCGGACTAGCTTCTACAATTCGTCTCGTCTTTCCAGCCATAATAGGATTTTTGGAGGTGGGCGTTTGTCGTCTGATGGGAAGGTTGGAAACTGGCTCTGCCAGACTTTTAATCTTCTCTTGTCCTTGTCTCGTATGGAGTTGGTCCCTATAGGGTTCGGTGGTGTCTCTTCTCTTGTTTTATCTCCTCTCCTATCTGCTCCAAAACTCGGAACTTAACTAAAGCCTGTAAATATAAAATAAATAAAACTCAAAGAGTTATGGAGAGAATAAGGATGGGATTAACACTAAGAGACTGACAAAGAGGAGCATAGATACAAAAACAAACTCGAATATAAGGTATTCTCATAACTAGTAAGAAATGGATGTGAGCAGGACGTATAATGAGAATGACAGATATCAGATGGACAAAAAAAAAAAAAAAAAAAAAAAAACAGAATAGGTACCTGGAGATAGCAAAAGAATCAGGGGAAGGAAGAGAAAACGAGCGATTGATGAGCTAGAGTAACTTGTGGAAATAGACTGACAGAGAAAGACCATAAACAGATGTGAGTAAAAGGATGATTCGGAGGTCTATTTCATGCAATGGACTAACAGCCTCTGATGATGATGATGATGATGATGATATGTGCATGTGTGTACACAGACAAAGCTCATTATCTAAAGTAATATCTCTCCTTTCAATTCTAATATATTTTATTCATTTTAAATGAGCTGAAAATCGACACTTATTCACAGTTATTGGACTGCCTCGTCTATACCTCTCATGATGAATGCAATACTATGCAAAATAAACGTCCCTGTTCTTGTAATTTAGAGATGCAATAGCAAGCTATGGATATTACCTGTCCCCTTTCGGCCACATTAGGTCAATGGAGCATGAAGTTTAAGATGGTGACTAACAGAAGGATGAGTTTTCTAATTACTACAGAAGATTTTTTTTTTTTTTAATTTATTTATTTTTTTTTTTTTTTTTGTAGGGGCGGGTGACCTATTCAGTAACATTTCATTTTATTCATTCCCTCATTTACTGTTTTCCAAGTTGTATTGGCAATACCACTAATTCTATTCACCTTGCTATACTGTACACCGTATTGGAATGTAAATGTACTAATCTTTTTTATTTCAGCATTTGTGTGGTTTGATTAAGTTCTCGCTTATATGATTTTCAGTGGAATGTTTTCTTCATATTCATACTAAATCTGCTTTTTTTCTGTATTTTTGCGTGTTGAAGTTACTGTTGTTAAATTCATTATGATTTGCATGGTTTCCTAATATGAATACAATAGATTTTTCTTTCATGTCCTTATTACTACTACAAAGAAATTGATCATGAATGGGAGGTAAATCAGTTGTTGTTTGCGGATGATACTGTACTGGTTGCATACACAGAAGAGAACCTTTACCGACTAGTGACAGAATTTGGAAGGGTGTGTGAGAGAAGGAAGTTGAGAGTTAATGTGGGTAAGAGTAAGGTTATGAGATGTACGAGAAGGGAAGGTGGTGCAAGGTTGAATGTCATGTTGAATGGAGAGTTACTTAAGGAGGTGGATCAGTTTAAGTACTTGGGGTCTGTTGTTGCAGCAAATGGTGGAGTGGAAGCAGATGTACGTCAGAGAGTGAATGAAGGTTACAAAGTGTTGGGGGCAGTTAAGGGAGTAGTAAAAAATAGAGGGTTGGGCATGAATGTAAAGAGAGTTCTATATGAGAAAGTGATTGTACCAACTGTGATGTATGGATCGGAGTTGTGGGGAATGAAAGTGATGGAGAGACAGAATTTGAATGTGTTTGAGATGAAGTGTCTAAGGAGTATGGCTGGTGTATCTCGAGTAGATAGGGTTAGGAACGAAGTGGTGAGGGTGAGAACGGGTGTAAGAAATGAGTTAGCGGCTAGAGTGGATATGAATGTGTTGAGGTGGTTTGGCCATGTTGAGAGAATGGAAAATGGCTGTCTGCTAAAGAAGGTGATGAATGCAAGAGTTGATGGGAGAAGTACAAGAGGAAGGCCAAGGTTTGGGTGGATGGATGGTGTGAAGAAAGCTCTGGGTGATAGGAGGATAGATGTGAGAGAGGCAAGAGAGCGTGCTAGAAATAGGAATGAATGGCGAGCGATTGTGACGCAGTTCCGGTAGGCCCTGCTGCTTCCTCCGGTGCCTTAGATGACCGTGGAGGTAACAGAAGTAGGGGATTCAGCATTATGAAGCTTCATCTGTGGTGGATAATGTGGGAGGTTGGGCTGTGGCACCCTAGCAGTACCAGCTGAACTCGGCTGAGTCCCTGGTTAGGCTGGAGGAACGTAGAGAGTAGAGGTCCCCTCTTTGTTTTATTTCATTGTTGATGTCGGCTACCCCCCAAAATTGGGGGAAGTGCCTTTGGTATATGTATGTATGTATGTCAACAACAATTCTTATTTAATGGACATCAATAGAATAAAAGCCACCAAATCTGCAGAGATTGAATTTATCAATTTTCCAAATGGTCTCTTCATTCCAAGAGAGATTTCCATTTCTTCCGCTTAATTTATGATACTTAATTTTCTTCTTTTCTCTCTCTCTCTCTCTCTCTCTCTCTCTCTCTCTCTCTCTGTATATATATATATATATATACATACATACATACATATATATATATATATATATATATGTATATATACACATATATATATATATATGTCTATATATATATATATATATATACATACATACACACATATATATATGCATACATACATACATACATACATATATATATATACATATATATATATATATATATATAATATATATATATATATATATATAGAATATATATATATATATATATATATATACATATATATATAAAGGAGATCATGTGAACTTACAAACAAGAGAGAGAGAGAGAGAGAGAGAGAGAGAGAGAGATCAAACATTCCCAACAAAGTCCGAAGCAAATAATATGAGACGTAATGTAAATCGTCTCCCATTGCTGGAAAACCTTGGACTGCAGCTGTACCCTGAAGGAGTAACACTGGGGCTCCTCTCCCACCCCCAAAGTTGTGTACTCTCCAGCCAAAGGTCAAAGGAAAACAGCGATCCATAAGTACAATAGTCAGTATCTTTTGAGCTTCTCTTGTCAATATAGACCTTTCCAAGCACTGCGGGATTGCGAGGTGTTGGAAAGTAGTTTAACGGAGATTATTTCAGCAGAGTTGACTCCACTTAGCATTAAGTATTGTTTATTTCACTGTTTTTTTTTTTTTTCTAACGGCTTTCTTGTTTATTAATTTATTTATTTCAGATTGAAAACATAGACATATAAAAAAAAAGATGATAGAACGATAGTAATAGAATAAAAAGAGGTAACCGAGACATGAAAGGAATTTATAATATTAACAGAAGAACAAAATACAATCAGATCAGAGACAGAGAAAGCTTTAAAACCAATCAAAAGTAGTGAAGGAACAGAGCTATAGCAGATATTGCTGTACTAAAGGAGACAGTGGAGGAAACATATGAAGATGAGAGCTTATGACATAGAAGTATAAATCAATATTTATCACAATTCCAAATATATCATGGAAAAGTGAGGTAGACAATGGACTATTAGTATTATCAAAATATATAAAAAAAAGGTCTATAAAATAATAGGAAAAAAAATCTCCAGGCAATGAACCATGACCATGTGGGTTTATGAGAAATAAAGGGACAAGAAATTTCATTCTTATTTTGAGAATATTGATGGAAAGAGCAACACAAATAAATAAGGATCTATTTTTAGGGGACTATGAAATTGTTCTTGATCGGGTTACACATGTAGCCTTCATATTAAAACTAAACCAGATAAATATGAACGCGATTCCTTCAAAGGATAAAAAACCACATTAGAATCAAGAGGCGTCAGTAAAAGTAGAAAATGATGAATCAGAAACTCAGAACATCAAAACAGATGTGTAAGAGGGCTTTGTATTATCACCCCATTCCTCCAATTGATATAGTGAAATGAAGAGAAATCTCAGAGATATGGAGGAAATTGAAGCTGGAGGAGTCAATATTAGTTATAGCAGATATGTTGACGATGCAGTATCTGATAAAGACTCCCAGAATAAAGTTCAAGCTGCAATTAGTATTTTAGACCAACTAAGAAAGGGAGGATTTCAATGCTGAAACAGTCAAACAAATCGATAGCTTTAATCAATTAGGATGCACTGTCACAAGTAATGATAAATTCGAAAAAAGGATATCAAAATGAGGATATCAATGACATAGGATACATTTCCCAAAATCGAAACATTATTCATAAACTCGAAAATATCTATGAATCTACGAGGGATGTTTGTGATAATTTTTTGTCTTGTCTGCACTGTTATTTGCCTGATAAACTTAGACCTTCAGGATAGCAGACCGGGAGAGGTTGCAGGCTGCAGGAATGAGGTTCTGGATAACAATGCTGTAAAAATCATGGATTGAGAGAAAATTTTTACATTGAGTGAGAGGTTGGCAAATGAGGTTTGGGGGTCACATAGTGAGAACACAAGAATTAGATCATCTCTCTCACGTGAATAGAATCGATGGAAGGAAGCCAAGCCGAAAGGAAGACCTATAGAAAAAAAATATATGAATATATTGGTTGAAATGAGTATAGGAAGAATATATATATAGCTTCCTTACTAAAAAAAGTAGGATATAGAGATGAGTTTCGAGCCAAAATAGCCGACGTACTTGGGCATATGACACCTGGATGATGCTGATGGTATATTAGCATCTATAAAACTGGAAATATTGATGTATTGTTTACATTTTTTTTCTTTTCCAACATACACCTACGATAAGATCATTTACTATTGAATACTACATTTTCATACAAATTTAGTTGAAAGGCATAACAAATGTATGAAAATATCTTATGAATTAAGATTGATGGTTAAAAATTGCCTTTATTATTCCTAAAATACCAACGAATTTGGCTGAATGGTTACTTGATTGTTTGTTCGTTTTGGTGTCTCATTTTCAAATATGTAATCGAAAGAATGGTTCTCCATTCTCACCCTAAGAGTAAAAATATCTATCCAAGTACTGAAACTAAGTAGAACTAGGAAATATTCGTTTCTGTTCAAATTTAGGTTTAGAAAAAAGTTATAAATATCAAATAAAAGTCTTTTTAAATCTACGAAAGTCTGTTTTATTCCCAGACGTTAGGAAGTCGAACTACATTATTCTTTGATATTATATACATGTACAATACTACATCAATGAAGTATAATAAAATGCTCTCTCTCTCTCTCTCTCTCTCTCTCTCTCTCTCTCTCTCTCGTATAAGAAGGACAATTACATTCTCATGCTAACAGATAACATTCAGTAAGTGACAATTGAATATTGAAATAATAAGTTTTTGTGCTCTAAAATATTCGGTGAAGAAATATAATTTTTTTCCTTTAATTTAATGAGAGAGAGAGAGAGAGAGAGAGAGAGAGAGAGAGAGAGAGAGAGAGATGTCAGCTATAATCTTATTTTTCAACCATTATTTGTCACTATTGACAGACTAATGATAATAATAAAAAAAATATATATACTGTAGTTATCTGGGTAGGTAACCAAGTAGAGAGAGAGAGAGAGAGAGAGAGAGAGAGAGAGAGAGAAAGAGGAGAGAGAGAGAGAGAGAGAGAGGGGGGGAGTTTCTTTTGTATTTGGAAGAATTTAAAATGTACTTCGTTCGAACTTATTCTTTGGAGAGATGAAAACTACGTCATATGCTCAGGTTTCTTATCTGAATTTGATTCTAAAAAAAAAATATCAAAAAATCTGCTACATGTATAATAGGCATTTTGTATATGAGTTAACAAATAAGTTCACATATAATGTTACATTTACAATAAAATTGCTCCTAGCTCTGCAAATATTACACAATTCTTTTTTCGGTATATATTCTTTTGAGCTGGTAATCCAAAAAATAATGAAATAAATAATATTTATAATGAAGTAGTAAAGGAGGTTATTGGAATTTTAGTGGAATTATTGGAAGAGAGTTAAAAATAGAATTGATATGATATACCCTAACCTCTCCTGTCTGCTTATGAAGATTTGGAACATTATTATCAGAAAACGTTATATTTTCTGTGATATAGGAAATAAAGGTTCCTTCTATTTGTACAAGTATATATATATATATATATATATATGTATATATATATATATATATATATATACACTATTAAGTAAATGCAAATTACCTAAAATAAATTATTGTTGTGAGAAACAGTTTAATTATATTTTGTATTTATAATTTTTGTCAGTTATATCTCATCCACCTATATAATCCTTCTTATTACCTGATTCTCTTGTCAAGTGTGTTTTCATCAAACCAAAGTCTTAGGGAACAGTTGAATAACCACCTCTAGGAGACATGAAAGGAGGAAGAGCAGGGAAGGGAGAAATCCTATGGGTTGATTTATCAGGAGCCCACATTTGTAAAGTTTTGGAAAATGACACAATGTCAATAAATTATAATGTGATTCTTGAAATGGGGATTTCGCCATAATGATTTCTATGGATTTCAGAAGATGTTTCATTCTTTTGTAAAACAAAACAAGTCAAAAGGTCTCCTAAGTGGTCTTGTGTGGTATTTGACGAAACTTTGATGGTTAACAGACTGGTCGCAGGACAGTACAAAATCACACTGTGATGGAGTTCATGAAACTGGTTGTCATTCTTCACTGAAAGTAAGAGGCATAGTAATCCTAAACAAGGGTTCATGCTGACTTAAGTGAAACCAACAGGAAAGCGTTTTACATATAAAAAATGAAAGTTAGTAGTTATTATAACTAAATTTCAGTTGATATTAGGGCTTCTTGGTCATGATCCGTCATGATAATTCATGATACAATTTTTATTCAATAAAAAGATTTAGAATAAAAAGAAACATTCTGTTTTCGTGTAATGATTTGTGGAAGAAAAATTTCTAGTAGTACCAGGAAATTTGGTGAATAGCCCCAATGTGTCATTGGAATGTCTGATTCTATATCTACCCTTAGAACTTGACTGAAGAGGATATACATTTTACAGGTTTTGAGATATTTCTTTTTCCTGTTACCTTTATATTATCTTTTTTTTAGTTGACAGATTCATATGTCACCTCATTTATTAGGCTTGTATATTTTACTTCATAGTTGTGTGCAAGCAGGTGTATAAGCATAGAGCTTTTACCTCGTACTGAAGGGGAGATCACATACAAAGGTCTGTGAAAATTAATGCTCAAATAGTCAAATGATATTTCCTATTGTTATTACACTGACGAAAGTAATGAATACTTCCTAATATTTACCTTTTGCAAATATTGTCACTACTTAGCAGTAGCTTTTACCTTCCTTCGTGAATGTTCGTTAGACTTTGAATCCTAAAGTGGGTTATTGTCTGGTTTGCTAATTGTGAACGCAAACTTTGTTTCTTTATTTTCATTATCGGACTTATGGAAGAATTCAATTGTATAATTTTCTAAGCATATTTCATTTAATATAATCTTTAGAGATTGAGTTTTTGAAAGTTTGAAATAATGACTAGGTTAAATGAAATCAGTCTAGTAATATAGGTGTAGATGTATGGACATGAGTAGTGGTAGGACAATGAAACAATATACAACAGATTTTGTAGATTTGAGTACAAAACCCTAAGAAGAATATTGCGAGTTAAATGATGGAACAAAATTAGAATTGAAAGTATAAGAGAGATGACTCGGGTGCCATATGTGGATGAGATTTTGGTGAGTCGTAGAAGGATATGGTTTGGTCTTGCTCTTTGCACTCCCAAAGAGAGATTAGTTCACCAAATGTTTAACTGCCTCCACAAGGCACTAGAAGAGTTGGAAAACCCAGGCCTATACGGCTGAAGAATATGAAGCGTGGAGTGGAAGTTGATGAATGGAAAAGTGTTGATTTAAAAGCTGGTGAAATCGAACAGAGGCCTTTTGCGTCAGTAGGCGTGGGCGTAGATGATGATGATGACGATGATGATGATGCTGGTGATGATGATGATGATGAAGATGATGATAATAATCTAATCTTCATGTAACCTTCACCTATTTCAAAGATTTTATGTCCAATATTTTGTCACGTATTTAATGAGAGTTTTTCAATACAATATTTGCATAGAAAAGAATAAATCTTTTCGAATAGCCTTAAGGATTCTTTTTAAGCTGAGGACAATATTCTTAAATGTAGTACAGCTGGACTGGGATCAGTATATAAGCACCAACACTATCAACTTTTTTTTTATATGACATTGGTATGTTTAACGTTACTCTCTCTCTCTCTCTCTCTCTCTCTCTCTCTCTCTCTCTCTCTCTCTCTCTGATGAAAGGATTGAGGTCAAGTAATACTTTCAGTTAATAAGGCAATAGATGACGAAACATCCTCGATTGAGGATAACTGTCTGATTGATGGTCGAGGAAAAACTTTATTACTTTCAATTACCATCAAGATCTTTTTCCTTAATCGAGACAAGGACGAGAATATCCTTTTCTCCTTGACCAAGAAGCCGTTATGAAAAGAAATGCTCTTCATAAAAACCTTACATACACACACACACACATACACACAGACGTATCACCATACAGGCATACATGCAGACATATATACAGTACATACAACTACACAAATGTAATAGGTTAAAAAAAACAATAATATAAGCAAATGAAAAACTCCCCCATGAATAAATTAAGAAGCCTTCCACTCGCTCTCATTATCTATAACTAGTCACAAAAGAAAGCGACTGAAAGAAGTAAATACAAATTTATAGTTATTTCATTTAATTTCGTCTGAGATAGAAGGAGGAGGATTTAACCAAAATGACTTCAAAGAAAACCGATATGATAATTGTGACATAACTTAAATTAGCTTGAAGAAATCTCTCTCTCTCTCTCTCTCTCTCTCTCTCTCTATCTCTCTCTCTCTCTCTCTCTCTCTCTCTCTCTCTCTCTCCATTAAATCTGTTGCATCATTTTTTTCCACATTTTCTTTCCCATTTGTTGACGAACTGAACTATATAACTAGATACAGAAACAGACAAACACACAAACACGCACACACACACACACACACACACACTAATAAGTGAACATGAGGGTCCTCCGTCAAAGCTATAATTCTTCACCCTAAAATAGGGAAAGTTTTGAGAGTGAAATAAATTTGAACCTTTTCCTCTTCCTATTTCTCCCAGAGCAGTTTCCTCTGAGGCGACGTGGACAAGTCTTTTTCATCTCCTCACGGCTGCTACCTTCTACAGTTGATTCACTGTCAAGCACCTAATCCACTGCATAATTGCGTAATGTTACAGAACATATCATACCCTTCAGCAGTCGCTTTGTGAGATAAAAACACATGCAAGACAATTTTCTCTCCAACCAAAAAGAATCTTCAGTTATGGTAAGCAGCTCTTCTAGGAGAAGGACACTCCAAAATCAAACCATTGTTCTCTAGTTTGGGTAGTGCCATAGCCTCTCTACCATGATCTTCCACTGTCTTGGGTTAGTGTTCTCTTGCTTGAGGGTACCTTTGGTCGCATTATTCTATCTTATTTCTCTTCTTCTTATTTTGCTAAAGTTTCTACAGTTTACATAAGAAATATTTATAGTAATGTTGTTACTCTTCTTAGATTATCTTATTTTTCCTTGTTTCTTTTCCTCAATGGGATATTTTACATTTGTGAGCCTCTAGGCTTATAGCATTTTGCTTTTCTAACTTTGGTTGTAGCTTAGCAAGTATTAATAATAATAATAATAATAATAATAATAATAATAATAATGATAATAATCATGTTGTTGAATTAAGGATACTTCAAAAGGTAAAACTTGCAGCATTTTTTTCTTTATGTTAAAGAGGCTCATCATAATCTTTTGTTATTAAATTATTTAATTATTTCTTTCCTTTCTAGGATACTCTTCCCTATCGGAGCCCTTACCTTCATAGAATCATGATTTTTTAATTACGCTTACAACTAATCTATTAGAACGATAATAATAATAATAATAATAATAATAATAATAATAATAATAATAATAATAATAATAATAATAATAATAATAATAATAATAATAGATATTCAATGGAACTACGAAGGAACTCTCTGAAAACAGGCCAATATTCTTTAAGACAAAATACAAAAATTTTATCCAAAAAAATATTAAATACTATCCCTTTAAATTTCAAAGACAATCATTACTTTCGGGTGTTACTTTTACCCAATTTTAGGTGGATAACGGAGAGAGAGGGAGAGAGAGAGAGAGAGAGAGAGAGAGAGAGAGAGAGAGAGGTGGTAATGGAAAATCATAATTTGATGTTGATGTTGTGCAATGAAACAAATACAGATTATAACCAAGCGAGGAAGCAAGGGCTTCATCTCAACTGATTATTCATTTGCTCACTGCCGAAAGTTAAAAAGCATTCTTTGACTTCTGAAGGTGAATCGATCCTTCACAACGTTATCACAATTACAGGGAATGATAATTCATTCGAGTCTCAAATGAAATGTATGGTGGGAAACAAAGGTGATAATTGAAGGGGTTAGATGTAATCTGGTAAATTAGGATCCAAACAATTTTTGTGACAACTTGTTGGATAGGAGTCCCGTCTCTAACCTCATAATGGAAACACACTGTGTGAATGCCCAACAGGATACTTTTAGCAGAACTTTCATTGATGGCCTAAAGGAAAGTTTCCCATAAGTAGTAATGTTGAAGAAGCGATGCGAGTTAGAGAGGACCTTCAAAATATATATAAGTTGGAAAAAATAAACGAAACATTATGATGTCAGTATAAAGACATAAATAAACTTACCCTGGTACTAGTTAACACAAATAAAACGAAACACTTTGAAAAATAAATTTTGAATAAATTATAATGGCTAAATGTTGAACAAAGAATTAAATTCGACCTGTGTGTGGGAGTTTTTAAAGTTTTGCAAAATTTAAAATCAACTTCCCTTTTAACGTTTATAACAGCTGGAGCTGGGAAGAACAGACGAACGACACAGAGCAATGACCTTTACATACCGAGAAGCACCACAGACTTGGGAAGTAGCTGCATTACGGTGTGACGGGCCGAGAGAGGAGTTGTGAACTCAAAGGCTGATTGGAAACGACTGAGTTATTTATTAAGGAACACTCTTCTTTATATACAAAACGGCAAGGCAACAGGACATGGCATGTTCGAGGGACAGACAAAGTTCAGAGCAAAACCGGAGACATGATCATTCAGGTTCTTTTTAGTGCGAGGGAAGAGCGCAGATACAAGCATAATATATACAATAGGAATTATGTACAATTGTGTGACACACGGTTGGTACAACGGAACGAAGACCAACGATGTTGAATACCTTACCAGGGTCATTGAAAGCAACGTCGAATCTCGGCTCTTTTAAAGCTATTCTTAGGAAAAATATATTTGCCTCAAAATTTTAGATACAAATTTGTGGATTGGTTTTATGTATTTGAGTATATCTGAATTTTAATGGTTTATGGATTCTACTGTAATTTTGCACCCGGTGTAGAATTTTAATAACTTTACTATTAATGAATTATATTTCTTTTATAATTTAAAGTCATAATAATGCAAGTAGTGTACCAAATGTATTTCAGTTGGTAGCCAAATAATTTCTATAAAAGCATCACTCAAGTAAATGGTAAATTTCAAAATAATCATAAGGAAGTGTAGATATATCAGTAATCACTATCTGCTGCTTTATGAATAATGCATAATACACAACATATATATTGGAAATAAACGATCATTATTATTATTAATATTATTATTATTATTATTATTATTATTATTAATATTATTATTATTATTAATATTAATATTATTATTATTATAATTATTATTATTACTCTCTCTCTCTCTCTCTCTCTCTCTCTCTCTCTCTCTCTCTCTCTCTGTAGTAATCGATATATTGTATCAGAACAGACTTGCGTTGATTGATAAAATCAAGAGGAAATTATCCTTCATTGATTTCACAGTACCATTGGACTCCAGAGTTGGAGAGAGAGAGAGAGAGAGAGAGAGAGAGAGAGAGAGAGAGAGAAAGAGAGGGAAAAAAGAAGGATATGGGATTTGCAAGTGGAAACTGTACCCATAATCATAGGAGCACTAGGCACCATCCCAAGATCTCTGCAAATGAATCTAGAAAAGAAACTAGAGGCTGAAATAACTCCAAGACTCATGCAGAAGAGTGTGATCCTAGAAACGGCACACATAATAAGAAAAGTGATGGACTCCTAAGGGAATAGGATGCAACCCGGATCCCTACACAATAAATACCACTGTGACAAAGGAAAAGAAATAATAACAATGCTATTAAACAAAAAACAGCTGTAGAACTATTGGTGCCAAGGATGAAATTTAACCGAATATATATTATGAGATCAATCTAGGCCATCTCTCTAAAAGAACACATAATTTGATATTTCAGCCAATAAAAACTAAGGAATAGAACTCAAACGACTATGATTGGTGACACATATCATGAAGTGACCCACAACAAATACAACCTAATACCCATTTACTCTTAACAATGGGCTAAAATAACAAAAAGAGAAAAAAAAGACGTCTGATATTCCAACCAAGATATCTATTTATCTTTCAAAAACGATGGACATCCATTATGTAAGGTCTCTGAGAGAGTTTTCATACTCTTGTTTTTACAAAACTCTCTCTCTCTCTCTCTCTCTCTCTCTCTCTCTCTCTCTCTCTCTCTGTATAAATGAAATTTGAATCAAAAGATAGATAAGCATAGTATGGAGGGATTTTGATAATTAAATAAGTTCAAGTGAAGTGGAACATTTTTCTAAATGGAAAAGTATTAAATCAGATGGTCCTTCCAGTATTAACATATGCAAAGGTAATCCCATAGCTTTACTGAAGCCTTAAAACATAATCCAGTTACAACAAGAGGATTGATTGATTGATTTGAAATTCTCTGGGATCCTGACATCGACCACCAAAAGTCATATGAAAAGAATAATGAAGGAAATAACACTGGGGTGTTAGCAAGAGTTTGGGGGTTAGCGGGTGGAGGTT